>NC_058131.1:246139468-246184456 GCF_016433145.1 Gracilinanus agilis
CTCACTTTTATCTCATTGGATGACTTATAAAGGATCAGAAGACTTGGTAGCTAATGGGTCTTACTTATTAGATAGACATGTTGTCATAGTGAATAGAACACTAGATTTGAAGTCAGGAAGACTTGAATTAGTATCCTGCCTCAAATGCTGGTTGTGTGACCCTGGGCAAATCATCTAACCTTTCCTCCCTCTCCTAATCCTAGTCTCAATTTCCCTATCTATAAAATAAGAAATATATATGCATATATATTAATATATATATTATATATATATATAGAGAGAGAGAGAGCACCTACCTCACAAAGTTTTTGTGAGCATCAAGAGCTTTCTAAATGTTAATGTGCTACATAAATATATTAGCTATTATTATTGCTAATAATAATAAATATAAATAAATAAATTAGCTATTATTGTTAGCAGCAGTTATTTTCGGTTGTGTCTGACTCTATGACTCCATTTGGCTTTTCTTGGCAAAGTTACTGGAGCAGTTTGCTATTTCTTTTTCTACCTCATTTCATCTGGGGAAATGGAGGCCAACAGGGTTAAATGCCTTGCCCAGAGTCACAGCTAGTGTCTGAGGCCAAATTTGAAGTCAGGAAATTGAGTCTTCCTGATTCCAAGTCCAGTGCTCTATCCATTTCACTGTCCTAATAATACTAAACTATCCTAATATTAATATTAACTTATGACACTTTAACATTTGCAAATAATCTTTTAGATATTATCTCACTGGATTCTCACAACAACTCTGAGAGATAGGTGCTATTATTCCCACTTTATAGATAAGGAAATCAAGGCAAATAGAGGCTATGCGACTTGTCTAGAGTTCAATTGGTTAAGTGTCTTGAAATTAGATTTGAACTCATGCCTTCTTGATCCCAGGTCCAGTGTTATAGCTTCTCAGTTATGTGGCTTAACTCCTGCTGGGATAGTCTTTGAGAATCAGAAGCTGTTTCTACCCTCTGATAAAGCATCAGAAGAGGACCTTAATGGGGTGTCTCTTTGTGCCCTAAAACTCTGCAACTATTGGTATCTTTGTGACTATACAGTTTTAAAAAAAAAAAACTTTTATCTTCCATCTTAGAATCAATATTGCATATTGATTAAACAGTTGGGGTTAAATGATTTGTCCAGCAATACACAGTTAGAAAGTGTGTGAGACAAATTTGAACCCAGGACCTTCCCTCTTTACACCTGGCTTCCAATCCACTGAGCCACCTAGCTGGCCCTGACCATACAATTTGTTGTGAGACTAGTTTAGTGTGAGGCTGGTTTGGGTTATGTCAGAGACTGGGCAACATTTTAAAAATAGAATCTTACCTTTCCTTTATTCTTGTTCCTTATTCAGAGCTGCTGCTTTCAAGAAGGGCATCACCTCGAAGTAGAAAAAGAGTTCACTTTTAAATCAGAGAATCCAGGTTCAAATTTCAGTTCTGCTATCCATGTATTCTTAGACAAGTCATTTCCTCTCATCTTAGTTTCCTCATCTAAAAATAAGGGGGGGGGATTGGACCACATGATCTCTAACATCCCTTCTTGCTCTAGAACCTTACCCAGTGTCTTATGAATTGTGTAATTTACCTAGGTAAAGAGTCTCAGGCCACTATTTTTGGCTTTTCCTGGATTTTCCACTTCCATGCATCAACAGGAGTGAATTCCTAAATCAAAACTGTCTCCTTATGATGGGGTTCACATATCACAAACTGTCATGGAAATTCACCAATTATTCAGTTGACTTAATCAGTGGGTAGCCCCATCCGATAATTCAGGCCTTGAAGTAAATCTCAGATATGGCTGTCTACACAGATCCAGTGAACTAAGCGGTTGCCAGATCTTGACTGGGTTTTTCTTCATTCCTGTTGCCTTGGTTTTCAGAACAGTTTCCTCCAAGACGAAGAGCTCTCTATAAAGAATCTAACTTTTGCTGAAAGACTTGCCATCATGGGGGATCCACTACCTCCCAAGGCAACCCCATTCCACTTTGGAACAACTCTAATTATCAGAGACTTATTCCCTTAAATGAAATTGAAGTCTTCCTCTTCAGAATTTCTCATCATTCTTAGTTTTGCCTATTGGGGCTCAGCAGAACAAGATTGCTTCCCTTTCCACCTGGCGACTGTCCTTCAGTTGTGTGAAGACAACTCTACTATCTATTTCTCCTCCCCACCTATCCTAAGTCCTTTCTTCTCCAGGCTAACCATGTCCAGTTCCTTCAATTCATCCCTATGAGAATATGGCCTGGTCCCCTATCTACGTGCTTTCCTGGTCATTTGTTCTTTGGACCAGCTTCCTTCCCTACCACAGGACTCGAGTCCTCAGTTGGTGCTATGTTTAATTTGAATTGGTAGCTACCTTGATTTTTCAAGTGTTCTCTGACATTCAAAGCTCCTTAAGGTCAAGGAATAAATTTCCTATTTATAATTCTATTTCTAGCACATTATCCCACGGGGCCCAGCGTGAGGCTGTACATACACAGTCATGCTTGATTGATGGGTAGAAGTTCTAAGAGGGCAGATTTTGGCTCAGGATAAGGAACAACTTTTTAATAATTAGAGCTGCCCAACGGCGAAATGGGCTGTCTCAGAAGGTAGTAATAATAACTTCCATTTCTGAGGTTTAATGCTTCAAGGTATACAAAGCACCTTTCTTACAAGAGCCTTGGGACACACACAATGCTGGTATTATTATTTCCATTTTATAGATTAGGAAACTAAGGCCAAGAGAGGTGCGTCATTTGTGATTATACACTAGTAAATGCCGGAGCTGGGATTGTGCTCAGGTTTGCTTGACTAAAAGTTTCCCCTACTGTCCTCTCCACCAGGCTTGTCTTTGCAGGTGTTCAGGTGTTCAATGAGAGACTCGGCCGGCTGATTGCTGGGACTGTGTTAGGGGGGATTCCTGCTTTGGATAGCTCTAACTCTGAGATTCTCTGATTCTGTGAGGGGGGGTTAGTAACTTCTGTCCTAGATAGAATTGGATTTTCTTGTTGGGTTGCATTGACTAATTGACTCAGAAGTCAAATACATAAAAGGGGTCAACAACCCATGGCCTCATTCCCCACGGAATCTTGATGCCAAAACTTACAGAGATTTGGACCCCAGGTGATTCCCCCTCCCCATCCATGACAGCATATTTATTATTTATTTTATTATTATTCCTGTTGACTCCTATAACTATTACATAATTAACCCATCAACCAGGTAAAAAGATCAGTTCGTTAAACTGGAGACACACCTCAGAAAGTGCTGATGTAGCTGTCTGCCTTGACAAATTAGAGTGAAATTCATAAGATCATAAACTTAGAGTTGGAAGGGAAATGAGAGGAGATCTGTTCCATTTCTCCTACTTGAAAAATGTTTTATCAGTGCTCTCTAAAAGAATGTAAGGTCTAGAACAAAAGTGAATAATATGGAAATTGGCTTTGAATCCTAATACATGCATAGCCCAATGGAATTGCTTGTCAGCTCCAGGAAGGAGGGAAAAGGGGAGAGAAAAAACAGGAATCATGTGGCCATGGAAAAATACTTTAAAATCAATCAATCAATTAATTAATAAAAAAAAAGAATGTAAAAGGCAACTGGGTGGCTTGATGGATAGAGGCCCAGGCCTGGAGACTGGAGGTACTGGGTTCAAATCTTAACTCAAACACTTCCTAGCTATATGGCCCTGGGCAAGTCATTTAGCCCTAATTGCCTAGCCTTTGCCACTCTTACTTAGCATCAATTCTAAGACAGAAGGCAGGGGTTTTTAAAAAAAAAGAATGTTAGTAACTTTCTAATGACTTCCTCCCCCATTTGCCCTGTAAGATCCTACCTTATTTTAAACAAATGAAATTATTATATCTATTGTTTTTGCATATCTTTGTTTCCTACCACTTCCCTGCCCTATTATCCCTTATAATAAGTAAAAAAAGAAAAAAAACTATATTTAGCGAGACAAACATATCAATGAAGGCTAACATTCTCTGCAGCATCCCATGCCCATAGTCCCTCTCCTTGGTAAAGAAGGGAGTAGGCTGATTCTCATATTGTTGCTTTGTGGTCAAGTTTGGACATTTAAATCTCAAAGCTAATAGTTTGGAGGCTGTTGTTTTATCCATTTGCATTGCTGTTGTCATTGTATATATGGTTTTCCTAGTTCTCTTTACACTTTGTATGTCTTCCCATGTACCTCTGTAATTTTCATATTCATCTTTTTTTACAGTACAATAATATTCCATTCAATTCATGAACCATGATTTGTTTAACCATTCCCTGAATGATAGGCATATACTTTGTTTCTAGTTCTTTGCTCCTAGAAAAGTGCTGCTGTGTAAATATTTTAGTGTTTATGAGATTTAAAAAAATAATCAACCATCTCTAGCAGTGGGATTTCATTTTAGTCACTTTCTTAGCAGATTGACTTCCAGAATCACTGGACCAATTCATAGCTTCAACCCGAAATTTATTAGGATCACAAGGAGGTGTGCTTGTCTTTCCACAAATTCCTCCAACATTGACTCTTTGCATCCTTTGTCATTGTTGCCAATTGGCTGGTGAAACCTGAGTTGCTTTGTTGATATTTCTCTTATTGTAAGTGATTTGAAACAATCTTTCCTATAGCTGTTTTTTTTTAAACTCGTAACCTTCTGACTTAGAATCAATACTAAGAATCAGTTCCAAGGCAGAAGGGCAGTAAGGAGTAAGCAATTGCAGTTAAGTGACTTGTCCAGGGTCACACAGCTAGGAAGTATCTGAGGTCATAGTTGATCTCAGGACCTCTCATCTCTAGACATGGCTCTCTATCTACCTAGCTTCCTCTTTCCTATAGCTGTTTTGGGTTGCTATTATATCCTTAAAGTTCATATCCTTTAATTCCTTATCCCTGGGGAAAATACCTTTAAGTACTATAAATTTTAAAGCTTCACTTGCAAGAAATTCAGTAAAGGAAAAACAAATAATTGTATTGATCAAGTCTGAAAATATATGCCTTATTTCACATCTCTTGTCCATTGATCTTGTTGCCAATGTAAGGGAGACATATTTCACTTTAGTCCTCTGAGAATCACGATTAGCCTCTGTTATAATTAGATTTCTGAAACCTTTCAAAGTTGCTTTCCTTTGCATTTTTGGGATCATCTTGTAAATTGTTCTTCAGGTTCTGCTTGCTTCTGTCAAGATCAGATCATACAAATCTTTCCAAGTTTCTCTGAGTTTCTGTTTCACCATTTCTTTTGATTCAATAATATTCTGTTACATTCATATATGATAATTTATTGAGCCATGAAATCATTTATTTGTCATTTAAAGTAGCCTGACCCTTTCCTGCCTTTCCAGTGTCTTATTCTTTACTCCTCTCCACTCACCCATCCAATTACATTGGCCTATTTGTTGCACCTCACACACCTTCATCTCCATCTTCCAGCCTTGAGTCCTTTCATTGGCTTTCTCTCATGCACAGAATCCTCCATCATCTCATTAATTCCCTAGTTTGCTTTAAGATTTGACTTAAATCCCACCTTCTTAAGGAAGACTTTCCTGGTCTTTCTGACCATTCTCTCCTCCCTCCCCCACCCCCAGCCCTTTGTAGAATATCTTTATTATATATCTGTATATGTCTCCCCTCCTAGAATGTGAGCTCTTTGAGGACAGGGTCTGTGTCCTTTTCTTTGTATCCCCCTGCATTTATTGCAGTGTCTGGCATAGAATGATGGTTGATAAACAAAGGCTTGTTGACTGATTGCTTGGGGAGGAGGATGATATGTAATTAGAAAGGGAATCTAGACTATTCTAGCAGACTAGCTGGAGAGATGGATGAGTCATCAGTAATCTGTCACCTTTGTGATGTAGTGGTTCTCTTGGGCTCTGCCCTTGCTGTGCATTACCCATAGCAGAGAGTGTGCCTTGCAGGTTTTAACCCTTTCATTTCTAGAGCTTCTGCCTCAAGGCCCCTCTGGGCTGAGGGTCTCTTTCAGGAAGGCTTTAGCATTGATTCACTACTCTTCCTATTTCTCAGCTATTCTGAAAACCTCTTCAACCACTCTAGATGTCTATATATTTTCAACCTTCCCTCACCCCCATTCTAGAATCACCAATCAAATCAGTTCTGCTATTCATTCTGGAACAGCTGTGCCAACCTACTTCCCAGCATCCCACTCACCATCCCAGTAACTTTATTTTTTAAAATTTTATTATCATGCAAAACACACTTCTGTATTAGTTCTTGTTGTAAGAGCACACAAAACCCCAAACTACAAATACACTGGTGTGCAAGACAGTATGTTTTGGTCTGCATGCATCCAACTAATAGTTCTTTCTCTGGAGGTGGAGAGCATTCCTGTCATAAGTCTTCCAGGATTGTCCCAGATCATTGCATTGCTCAGAGCAGCCAAGTTTTCACAGTTGATCATTGTACAATATTGCTGTTGCTGTGTACAGTGTTCTCCCAGTTCTGCTTATTTCCCTCTGGATCAGTTTCTGCAGATCTTTCCATCTTTTTCTGTAGTCATCTTGCTTATCATTTCTTACAACATAATAATATTGCATCACCAACATGTACCACAATTTGTTCAGCCATTCCCCAATTGATGGGCAGCTCCTCAACTTCCAATTTTTTGCCACCACAAAAAGAGCTGCTATAAATATTTTTGTACAAGTAGGTCTTTTCCTCTTTTTTATGATCTCTTTGGAATACAGCATCCCTATAACTTTAAAGTCTGGAGTACCTCTCTTTGGCCACCACTCTCCTGTGCATATTGTCTTCTTCAATTAGAATGTAATCCCCTGGGTGGCAGGCACAGTCTTTGTTTTTTCATTTGTATGCCCAGGTATTAGTACAATGCTAAGTGCAAGTAATGGATGCTTAAATATTTTTTTTCATTTGTTCCTTCAGCAAATATGTACTGAGCACCCCTTAAAGTGCCTTGCTCTGTACTAAGGCTTGTGAGAAGATACAGAGTTGAAAAAAATAACTGAGATGCTAGGTGGTACAGTGGTTAGAGAGCACTGGGCTTGGAATCAGAAAGATTCATCTTCCAAGAAAAGTTCAAATCTGATCTAAGATACTTACTAGCTATGTGACCTTGGGCACATTTGGGCAATCCATTTAACCCTATTGGCCTTTGTTCCTCATTATTAAAATGAGCTAGAGAAAGAAATGGCAAACAGCTCTGGTATTTTTGCCAAAAAGACCCCAAACAGGGTCACGCAAAGTCGGATGTGACCGAAATGACTAAACAATAGCAAAATGCTTATTGTGCATTAGAGTTTCCAAAGTATTTTCCTCACAACAACCTGTGAGACAGGGAGTATGTGCATTTATCCCCATTTTTTCCAATGATCAAACTGAGACTCAGAGAGAGGAAATGACTTGGTCAGGGTAAAGCACCTAGCAAATTATAGACCTAGACTTTGAATCTTGATCTTTCCACTGAGTAGAATATTCTTTTTATCAGATGCTCTTGGCTCTGGAACCTATCATCACCATGCTCACTTAGCCATAAAAGAAGAGGAAATTAGTATAAGGTAGCCTGAGAAAGTATATATGGTGGTGATCAGAGTGAGAATGTGATCTATGACTCCACAGAGAATGCAAACTACCTTGTGTAAATGGAAACAACAAAAGAAGCTCCAGCAATCCCTTGGGAGAACTTGCACACGACTTTGTACCATCCCTGACTCTATGCCTTCTTTGTTCTGTTTCTAAATAATACTGGGCTTGACCTGGGATTGGTGTGGGAATCCATTTTACTTTGTCCTGTTGCCCCCCAGGACTGGCCTCCTGTGAGTAAACTCCTCCAATTAGCCTAATAAACCTGTGAATGATCAAACTGGCACTGGTCTCTCTTTCTTCAGTACCCCAGTATTCTCTTGGATGATCTGCCCCTTTACAATTGGCATACTTAGAGCAATCCAGATCTTTCATCCTTACAGAGTATGACAGGAAAGGTGCAAGCCAAGTGTTACTGAAGAAGGAGACATGCATTACTTTGGACAGGGTTGTTAAGAAAGGAGGAGGGGGGCATTTGAGCTCAGTTTTTAATGCTAATCAACCAATATTTACTGAATGCCTACTGTGGTCTAAATAATCTGGGAAATGATGGGAAATTTTTGGAAAGAGCAAGTAGAGGAGAACTTCCTCTCCAAAAGCATCTTTTAGAGTCACATCAGATATTTCATGTAATTTAGGGAGCTAATGATATTGGGTGGATAATTTAAAAGTTAAAAACTGCCTGACTGATGATAGGGCAATGGGGCCTGCATTGGATTTAGACCTAAATAACATGATTATTAGACCTAATTATTAACTCAGCTGTTCATCATACTTAGAAGAAAATTACAATGAAATGCAGTGGAGCTTTCTGTTTAACAGGAATTTCCACCCTTCTTATTAACTTCATGAAACATTTTCCTGTCTTTATTCCCAAGGTATTTCACAGAGATCTTAAGAATCTAGCTGCTACTGACTACTATTGGCCCTCACAATCATTTCTTCAGAGGATACAAGCTTTTGGAAAATAAATCAACACACACACACACACACACACACACACACAAACACACACACACAGAGTTTGTGTTTGAGGGCATTGGCTAGACTCAGTTTCTAAGGATTTTGCTCATTTGCATTGTTACTCTGTAAGATCTAGTGTCATAAAATTTCCACAATCACAGTCAATGTCTAGTCTTTTTTTTTTAGTTAGAGGGAGAAATGAGAGTGCTGGACTGGGATGCAGAAAGACTCAAATTCTAACTTTACCTTATATATTTACCAATTGTATGACCCTGAGCAAGTCACTCAACCCTTCTGTCCCTCAGGTTCCTCATGTGTAAAATAGAAGATTTGGACTAGATCTTCTCTAAGATCCTTTCCAGCTCTGAAACTTGTAATCTAATGATTTCATGCATATTTACATTACCTACATCTTAGGGTTATTATGAGGAAAGCACTCTGTTTAACTTAAAATATTATGGATATGGGAAGTTATTAGACTTCAACTTCAACTTTATACTGCTTCTTCCAGGAAGCTTTCTCAGATTGCATTCCTCCTTAACCCTTCCCCCAATTGAAAATAATCTTTTCTTTATTGTAGCCAAATAAAGCACTATACAAATGGCTATTCTTATTGCTCCCCGAGGGATTTGTCTATCCTCTTTTTGTATTCCTATGTTTGAATTCTCCTATTAGATTGGAAGCTCCCCTGGGATGTGTGGTTCAGTTGTAACAATCAATGAATCACTGAGGTACAACGCTAAGTGCTAAGTTACAAAGAAATGCAACAAAACAACCCCCCACCCCCACCCCACAATCCTGGTTCTTAAGGAATTTACATTCGGATTGGAGAAGGATAAGGAGAGAGTCTAGGACTATGATTTCTATGCCATAGGGACTTTCTAGGTGAGGAAATTTGATGAGGGTAGATTAACACCTTGTCTGCAATTAATAATGTTAAAGAGTTGCCTGGGGGGAGAAGGGCTGCTAAATGATCCAGTGGATGGAGAGCCAGGCCCAGAGATGAAAGAGCCTTGGTTCAAAGTTGTCCTAAAACTCTTCCTAGCTGTGTGACCCTGGGCAAGTCACTTAACCCCCATTGCTCTTCTGCCTTGGAACCAATACACATTATTGATTCTAATATGGAAGGTAAAGGGTTTTTCTTTTTTTTTAACAAAACCAAACCATCTTTGAGTTTTAGTGCAGTAGTGCAGTACAAATTCAATATAAGTTAACAACGCAACATGGCAGCCTGAGGAGTTACTGACATTTTAGCTTCATTAATCATAATGTGGTATCCCAAATAAGGAAGATGATAATCTCAATATACTCTGACCTGACTAGACAACATCTAAAATAGGATCATAAAATCCTAGATCTGGAAGGCAATTCAGAGGCCTTCTAGTCTAACTCTTTTGTTTTACAGATGAGGAAAGTGAGGCCCAGGGAGGTTTAATGGCTTGTCCAAAGTCACACCGATAGTAAAAGCATCAGATTTTATGATTTTTAAGTGAGTTGGGTTTGACTCTTCATGATCTCATTTGGGGTTTTCTTAGCAGATATACTAGAGTGATTTGCCATTTCTCTCTCCAGCTCACTTTACAGATGAGGAAATTGGGGCAAATAGGATTAAATAATTGTCCCAGGTTCACACAGCTAGTAAATAACTGAAGCCAGATTTGAACTCAGGAAGATGTCTTCTAGAGTCCAGACCCAGAGCTCTACCTACTGTGCCACTTAGTTGCCCAGTAAGCATTGGAAGTGAGATTTGAACTCAACTCCTGTGATCCTAGAGCCAGTATTGTGCCCATTTTTGTGCACTGAATTTTAAGAAGAAGGTTGACAAGTTGTAGTTGTACAGAGGAAGATAACAATTGTAAGAGGTCCCTGATATCAAGCCATACAGAGATCCTTTGAAGGAATTGGTTATATTTAGCCTGGAGAAATAAAAGCTTAAGCTGTCTTCAAAAATTTGAAGGATTGGAGTAAAACAAGGATGCCCATTATCACCTCTATTATTCAACATAGTACTAGAAACACTAGCAGTTGCAATTAGAGAAGAAAAAGAAATTGAAGGTATCAAAATAGGCAAGGAGGAAACTAAGTTATCACTCTTTGCAGATGATATGATGGTCTACTTAAAAAATCCTAGAGAATCAACTAAGAAGCTTGTAGAAATAATCAACAACTTTAGCAAAGTTGCAGGATACAAAATAAATGCACATAAATCATCAGCATTTCTATATATTTCCAACACATTAGAGCAGCAAGAGGTAGAAAGAGAAACACCATTTAAAATCACCCTAGACAATATAAAATACTTAGGAATCTATCTACCAAAACAAACACAGCAATTATATGAAAACAACTACAAAACACTTTCCAAACAAATAAAACGGGATCTAAACAATTGGAAAGCCATTGATTGCTCATGGGTAGGTCGAGCTAACATAATAAAAATGACCATTCTACCCAAATTAATTTACCTATTTAGCGCCATACCTATCAAGCTACCAAAAAACTTCTTTACTGAATTAGAAAAAACTATAACAAATTTCATTTGGAATAACAAAAGATCAAGAATATCAAGGGAAATAATGAAAAAAAATGTGAAGGAAGGGGGCCTAGCAGTACCAGATATTAAACTATACTATAAAGCAGCAGTCATCAAAACAATATGGTACTGGCTAAGAGACAGAGAGGAGGATCAATGGAATAGACTTGGGGTAAATGACATCAGNGACCCAGGACAGCTCTGAGGGATTTATGGTAAAGAAAACTACCCACATTCAGAGGAAGGACTGCAGGAGAGGAAACACATAAGAAAAGCAACTGCTTGAACGTATGGGTCGGGGTGGACATGATTGGGGATGTGGACTCGAAATTACCACACCAATGCAACCACCAACAATTTGGAAATAGGTCTTGATCAAGGACACATGACAAAACCAGTGGAAATGTGCGTCGGCCATGGATGGGGGGAGTGCGGGGGGTGAAGGGGAAAGTAGGAGCATGAATCATGTAACCATGTTAAAAATGATTATTAATAAATGTTAAAAAAATTTGAAGGATTATTTGAGGAAGAGGGTTTAAGACTTGTTCATTTGAACAATCTCAGTAAACAATTAAACATACTTGCTGTGTGCAAGAGTCTGGGCAAGGCACTGGGAAACAAAGACTAAAGTCAAGCAGTCTTGGACTTTATAGAAGATTCTTTTCCTAAATCCCCCTTGCACTGATGAGTCAGGTCTCCCAGAGCAAGGGTACCATTGCATTTCAGGATTCTAGGGGTACCTCTACAGTATTAGGAGAGTCTTTTTCCATTGCAGTTGCAGTCAGCATCCTATTCCAATATCAATTATCGATGATTAATGCCTTAGTATAATTTAATTTAACCTATTAATTCCCATGAACAAATGTGCAAAAACAAAGGGATATTTACTGCAAAGACAAAGAATAGACATTATAAAGCATTTCCCCACCAAAAGAAATTGGTTGAGAGGAGTGGGGCACACTCTCCATCAATCAATTCAGTTCCTGGGATGACTGAGATCACTTGCAGCAGTTTCTACAGAGCATTCATCTACCAAGTTGACTTCCAAATGTGGCATGGCCAAAGGTATGCTATTGTTGCTTCCTGCCATGGGGATTGGCTCAAAGCACATCATTTTTCAGGGACTTGACTGCTGCCTTCCTTATACAGGCAATTCCTGGCATGGGCTCGAGCTTTTTGGCTTCTGGTACTTACTGGTCTGACCTTTCAAGGTTCACAAGATTGTACCCATCTCCCATACTCCTTTGCCAGGAAGAGAACACACATAGAGGCAATGAACACAGAGCCTTGTATTCATGGACCACATTGGAACCTGGGTTGCTGTCAGTTTGTCAGTCAGACAACAAGTATTTGTTAACACTCACTATGTGTCAGGTACAAGGAAAGGCCAAAAGCCTCTGGCTTCTAGCTACCCTCTAGGAATTTGTATACTTTTTTTTAAACCCTTACTTTCTGTCTTAGAATCAAACTATTATTCCAAGGCAGAAGAGTAATAAAGGTTAATCAACTGAGTTTAAGTGACTTGCCCAGGGTCATATAACTAGGAAGTATCTGAGGCCAGATTCTAACCCAGGGGCTCTTGTCTAGGTTTTCTATCCACCGAATGACCTAGTTGCCCTTCATATTCTTTTTAAAAATAAGTTTTTTAATTAATGTCTTTTTTTCTATCACTATAGCTCCTTACAGCATCACTTCTCTTTTCCTTCCAGAGAGCTATTCTATTGGACAAACAGATATTTTTTAAAAACAAAAAAAAAAATGAAAAGAGGAATAATGAATCAAAAAAGGCTGAAAATAGATGCAATGTTCAATAATCATGGATCTCCTACTTCTGCAAAGGGGTAGGTTGGGAGTAGCTTCTTATATCTAATCTTTTAAGCCTTGCTTATCATTTTGCAACATTTATTTGCTTTTGATTTTTTTGCATGTAGATTTTTTTTTTCCGTTTTTGTATACGGAACTCACATTCTAATGAAGAAATCAGCATCTAAACAACTTTTACATTTTAGAAGTATACAATGTAAACAGGAAAGAATTCCAGAGGGAAGATGCTAGCAGTGTGGGGTGGGACACTAGGAAGGACTAGGAAAGGCTTCCTGTAGATTTAGATTTTCAAGTCTTTGAACTGAGACTTAAAGGAAATCAATAGGTGGAGATAAGGAACCAAAGCATTCTAGAAATGGTGGACATTCAGGGAAAAGGCTGAGTTGGGATATGAAGTGTTAAATGTGAGGAACAATATGTAGGCCAATAAAAATGGGTCTTAGAGAATGTAGGTGGAATGAAAGAATTGAAAAGGAAGGACTTTAAATGGCAAATAAGTAATTTTCTTCATCCTGGAGACAATAGGATTTCTCTAGCATCTAGTGAGTAGGGAAGATAACTTGGTGATATCTGCACTTTAACTTTGGCAGCTAAGTGGAGAATAGATTAGAGTGGGAAGAGACGAGGCAGGAGTCCAACTAGAAGGCTATGTAATAGTCTAAGCATGAGGCAATGAGGTGATGCTGTGTGAGGGGAGAGAAAGGGACTTATATGAGAGATCTGGTAAAGATAAAAATTTGAAGAGTTGCCACATGTAGGATGAATGCATGTGAACTGAGGATATCAGTGAGGTTGTGATTCTGGGTGACTGGATGGTGGGTTGTACCCATACTTGAATAAAAGGAGAAGTTTGGAAGAGCATGGTTCTATGGGAAAGAGAGCGAGTTTTGTTCTGGACATTTTTGAGGTGCTTATGAAACATCTAAGAGGTATTAGATGATAAGACACTGGAACTCAGAAGAGAAGTTAGGGCTATATAACTAAAACTAGAAGTCATCTGCATTGCGATGATAATCAAACCCATGGGAGCTGATGAGATAATAAAACAAAACTGTAGAGATGGAGGAGAGAGGGATCCCACCACAGAGTCTTAGGGGACAGCCTTAGTTAGTGGGGATCATCTGTGGAACACAGAGGGCTAGAACTAAAATTCCTGACCTAACTACTGACCCTTGCCAGAGAGTTAGAATTAAAATTCCTGACCCTTGCATGATACTGTAGTAAAACAGGCTTATCTGCAGGAATTCCAACCTTTGCAGTTATCTGAACAGACATCTGTTTTCCAAGTCCCTGTTTCCTTGTACCTGTTCTGCTTAAATACTGGACCCCTAGACTAACTCAGGGTCTCACATCAGCTTTTCGATGTGAGACCCTAGCTCGAGCTAGATAATAAAGTCCCTTTGCATTTTGCATTGCTGGCTTCAGACTCTTTATTGGGATCAGCTCAGGGCACTTCACATCTAGATGAGGATCCAGCAAAGGAAAATGAGGAATGATCAGATAATTAGGAAGAGAACCAATCTAGAACAATGTCACAAAAACCTAGAGAGGAGAGAGTATTTAGGAGAAGAGAGAAGGTAATCAACATAGTCAACAATTTCAGAAAGGTCAAGATGGATGAGAACTAAGAACAAGTCATTTGATTTATCAAGTAAAAGATCTTTAGAGAGAGCATTTCAGTCAAATTATGAGGTCAGGAGCCAGATTGCAAAGGGTTTCAAAATGAATAAGGAGAGAGAAAATGGAGGCACTGAGTTATCTAGATGGCTAGCTCACTAGGCTAGATGACTTTCTCAAGAAGTTTAACCAAGAAATAGAGGATAAATATAGATTGATAGATATCAGGGATGGTCAGATTAAGTCTTTTAAGGATTAGAGAGATATGAATGAAGTTTTTTGTAGGCAGAAGGGAAGGAATCAGTAGACAGGGAAAATTTGATGTTTAGAGAGAAGGGGATGATAGAAGGGCAAGCTGTTGAAGGAAGATGGGATAGAACAGAGCCAAGAATGTATGCAGAAGGGTTTACTTTGGCAAGGAAAAGGGCTATCTCTTCTTGAGAGATAAGGTGAAGGAGAAGAGTGGAGGATGACATCTTGGCGACATGATTTGAAGTGGAAAAAAAGAGGAGTCTCAGCAAATGATCTCAATTTTATTCATGTATATCTATGGATATTTATCTACTTAGAATTATGAGTCAAAGTCCTCAGCTAAGAAGCAATGGAAGGAGCCTTGGGAGACTTGAGGAGAGATGGAAAAGTTTTGGATTAATAGTTGTGGTGAGTGGAAGTGTGAATTGATTATGGATGTATAAAATGAGGAGTCAGTTGAGATTATGTAACAAATTTTTAATAGACTCAGCCAGTCTGGTTTTGTAACCTACTCCAGCTTCATTTGGGAACACAATGAAGGTGAAGGATAGTGGAAGTATCCAAATCCAAATCCAATCCAAAGTTGGAGTTTGATAAGGCACAATCCAGGATGGAACAATTCAAGTGTAGTGTAGATTTGAAATGATTCACTAAGTTGAGACTGGAAAGGAAGAAGAGAGTAACATATTTTGGGATGATGGCTTAGGAGGGGTGGAGGGGTAGAGGGATGGAGGGACTGGAGTTCATAGTGAGAATCAGGAACAGGGTTAATACTTGTAACCCAGAGAAAAAGAAGAAATGATAAAAGAGTATAATCAAAGAAAGTCATTCCTGAACGTAGAAGTAGGACACATGTGGGTGATAGCAAGGTCAAGGGCACGATTATTTCTCTGTAGCTAAGGTGCAGCAAAGGAAACTGATTAGATTGAGGAACTGGGAATTTAGGATATTTGAGGGGACATCAATATGTATGTTGAATTATCCTAACACAAAGGGTAGTAATTGGGCTTAGAAAAGAACTGTGAGCCAGGCATTGGATTCATTGAGGAAAGGAGAATGTCTTAGGCCACCAAGATCTGATTTGGATAATAAATTTGAATAGTGTGAATCCCAAAGCAGCAGAGGCTACTGAGGGATGGTGGTAGAATGAATCTTGAAATAGAAATGGGGAGCAAGAAATATTCTGATCCCCCCACCATGGTTACCAAGTTATGAGGTAAGAGTCAAAGTGTTGCTCATCCATTGTTTTTTGCAGAAGCCTAATGACATCCCAAGAGTGGTATCTTGACTCCAACGTGAGTTGAATTTAAGTGAGGCAGAGTTGCACAAAATCATCAGCCTCACTTCTTTCTTCCAGAGTCATCTAAGTCCACTGGCAAGACAGAAGTCAAGATGACTGGGTGATGCTCCCAAATGAAATAAGTGACCTTGGCATCTTCGATATCTGAACAAGTTCTAAGGTCACAACACCTGCTTTGGCTGCCATAATGGCTGTTGGAACAAATTGTTCTCCTCTGCCCACTACACCAGGAGAAGTCTTCACCTATGTGGGGTAGACATCTCTCTAGCTTACTGGTAGATATAAGACCTTTGGCTATCCTCAACCTGGTTTAGCCCATCTGCTGAGACAGTTTTCCTGGCAGGTGGCCAATTCCCACGCTACAGCTTTATCAAGCCACAGGAGAGAGTTGGCTGATAGGGTGACACCACAGAGGAATGAGTAACCCTGAAAAGGGCTTGACAAGCCCTCACACTAGAGATGCTAGACCTCCTTGAACATCCCAAACAAAATATAACTAGTACTGGAAAGGATGGCCAGGAAGGAAGCAGCCAGTTTTCAAGGAGTCCCAGAAAATGGAAGGAGGGAGAAAGGAAAAAAAGATTAAGATGAAAGCTTGACACTGCTGCCACCTCTCTTAGCAAGGGTAGGACCATGTTTAGGGTGACTGAGGACCCATGGCTCCCCTCCCATTGGAAGGAAGCCTACAATAGCTTGTTTTCCTCAATCAAATGTTAGTCATGTGGGAAAGGGTAAATAATTCTGGTTGGCTGGTTAAAAACTTTTGAATGCCCTCTCTCTCCCCCAATCTGGCTTAATAGCCAATCCAAAGTCCATTTCTTCACCATGTGGTTAGTTCCTGAAGCCTATTACAGAATGTACGTTCCTGCTCCAATATCCACTTAGGGATTCATTAGTGGCATACACTGAATGTGTTCTTGAAGCCTGGGCTTATGGCCAGTCTTCCCTCCCACCTTCCTTACCCATGGGACCTTTTGTTATTTTTCTTGCCCTCAGGGGGCAGAACTAGAAGCAATGGGAAGATGTTCAAATGACTTCAAATACCAGGCTGAGAAATAGAGATATGAAGGTGCTGAGTTTCCTATCTTAAAAGAGTCCAGAAAAAGTCCTCCAGTGCCTATGAGATGGGTTAATTTGGTTTTGATATAATTAGAGCAGTCTCAAAGTAGAACATACTGTGTTGGTAAGTAATGAGTTTTCTGTCACACAAAAGTCTTCAAAAAGAGACCTTATACTATTCTTTGGGACTGTTGTAAAGACAATTCTTTTTTAGTATTCTTTGGACTAGATGATTTCTGAGGTAACTTTTCAACTTTGAAATGAAATGATTCCATGTTTTTAAATCTTGGCTCCACTACTTACTAGCTTTGTGACCTTGGTTAAATCATTTAACCTCTCTGAGGTTCAGTTTTCACATATGGAAAATGGGGATAATAATATTTTGCTATCCCTCTCACAGAATTGTTTTGAGAATGCTAAAGAAATAATGTAGGTAAGACACTCTTTAAGGATAAAAGTATATAAATGTAATATGCCATTATAATTTCTTTTTATAGGATTATAGAAATAGAAAATCCTATCTTCAGAGGAATGAGGTATTATAGTACAGTACAACGGAAAGAGCACTGACTTTGGAGTCAGAGGACCTGAGTTCAAATTTTTCCACTGTCACTTGATCTATGTGACATTAGACGAGTCGTTTAATCTCTCTGGGCCTCAGTTTCTCATCTGTAAAATGAGAGGGTTATATAAGATGACTCTAAAATGCCTTTCAACCTTAAGTCTATGATCCTGTGATCAATACTTCAAAACCCTTTTTACTTTATGTTGGGTACAGGCTAGGCACAGGGGAGATACAAAGATAAATAAAGCACTGTCTCTGCCCTTAGGGTATGTACAACCTAATTGGACTTTTTTTTTTTTTTTTTTAGTGGGACCAATTGAATTTTTTTTCCTCTAGCACTTTCTAGGTTTCTGGCACTGTTCTGTATCACTTCATGTCTTTTACTCACACCTGACCATCTTCTTACCCCAACTCATAATTAGAAGGGATCTTAGAGATCATCTAATGGAATCCTCTCATTTCATAGATGAAGAAACTGAGACTCAGAGAAGGGAAATGACTTGTCCAAGAACATCAAGAAACTAGTGCCAGGATCTGGATTTTAGATCTTTTTCACTTCCTCGTAAAAAAGAATAAACAAGCATTTATTAAGCCCCTATTATATCCCAGGAGTTATACTAAGCATGTCATAAGTATAATCTCTTTTGATTCCACAATAACCCTGGGAGATAGTGCTATGATCATCATCATCCCCATTTTACATATGAGGAAGCTGAGGCAGACAGAAGTTAAACCACTTGCTCAGGGTCTCATAGCCAGAAAGTTTTGGAAGTTGAACTCCAGCATTCTATCCAGTGCAGGGAGCCCTGTTTGGAAAAAATGTTGGGCAAAAACTAGAGCCAGCACTGAGTTCCAGGGTCCATGCCAATCTAGGGAGAAGAAAGGTCAGTCCCAGAGAAGACATGTAGGGGAAGAAAAGTCAAAGTGATGAATGGCCAAAAGAGGGTTCTGAAGGGTCACCATGATAGTGATGTGAATGATTTGTTGTACTAGAGAGAAATAACCCCATATTATGCAGCCTGTTGAGGTGCCATAGGCACTGAGGACTTCTTTTGCATTCTTTTATTAGGAAACCCAGCACCTTCCTAGCTCTATTTCTCAGCCTAGTGTTCGAAGTCATCCATATCATTTATCAGTTTTAGCTCCCCATTTCCTACCAGCAAAGATCCTCCAACTCCATCAAGTTCCTCTTTTTGTGATTTTCAAAATTGTGTAGAAAGAGGAAACTGTCCTGGATTTGGAATTAAGGGACCTGAGTTTGAGTCCATGCCCACATGACCTCGGGCAAGTCATTTAACTTTCAGTTAAATTCTGCTTAATTCAATTAAGACTTTAGTTCCTTCATCCCTAAGACAAGAGACTGGTGTAGAGAACTCTTTTTTTTTTTTTTTTTTTTTTTTTTTAGCCCTTATCTTATTAGAATCAATACTATGTTAGGTCCCCAGGCAGAAGAGCAGTAAGGGCTAGGCAATGGGGGGGTAGGGGTGCGGATGGGGGGTAAGTCCCTTGTCCAGGGTCATACAGCTAGGATTTGAACTCAGGACTTCCTATCCCCAGGTCTGACTCTCTCTTCACTGAGCCATCTAGGTGCCTCTGATTCTAGGGATTATACAGACTCCTCCACTCTAGAGCTATAGATTCTATGTTCTTTCCATGCCTACCTCCTTTGGTCATGCTTATCCCTACCCACATACCCTCCATGCTTACTTCCTCAGAAAAGCATGTAAATAAAATGAGAACAGCCCTGGCCTTGGAGTCAGAAGACCTGGGTTCAAATCTCATCTCTGCTACTAGATATATGATCTTGAGTAAATCAGGCAACCTCTATCAGTTACAATTTCCTTATCTCTAATATGTGGAGTAGAGGCAGCTAGGTGGCTCAGTGGATAGAGTGCTGGACCTGGAGTTGGGAAGACCTGAGTTCAAATCTTGCCTGAGCGACTATTTGTGTGACCCTGGGCAAGTTACTTAACATCTGTTTGCTTTAGAGGCAGTTAGGTGGTTTAGTGGATAGAATTCTGGACCTGGAGTCAGGAGATCTGAGTAATAATTTGGTTTTCAACACTCTCTAGCTGTATGACCCTGGATAAGGCACTTAACTTCTGTTTACTTTAATCCACTGGAGAAGGAAAACTTTTGCCAAGAAAGCCTCATAGACAGACAGCATGATCCATGGGTTCATGCAGAGTCAGACACAACTGAACTGACTGAACAACATGTAGATAATAATTGCACTGCATACTTCATGAGATTGTGTAGGAAAAGTGGAATATAATACATTTTATTTGCTTTGTGACCATTAAGCTTCAAATTGTAAGTAATTATCACTATTATTTTTTCTGCCTTTCCATCCTTCAGGACTCAGTCCTCTCCCCATATTCTCCAGAAAACTTCATTTGATTATTTCAGCTTACACTGACGTTTCTCTCATTTAAATTCCTAAAGCAGTTATTGCATAGACAGTATGATAATAAAATGGAATATTGGAGAACATCTTGTCCAGTTTCCTTTTTTCAGATGAGAAAGCATAAACTCATAAAGGAGAAGTGATTTGCCTAACAAGAAGTTAGTAAGAAACAGAACTGGAGTTACTGGATTCCAATCCCACCTCAGATATTTAAATAGCTCTGTGAGCAAGGCTGAGGGACTTATGAGAAAGAAAACTAGTCGCATTCAGAGGAAGAACTGTGGGAGGAGAAACACAGAAGAAAAACAAATGCTTGAACACATGGGCTGATGGGAATATTATTGGGGATGAAGACACTAAACGATAACTCGAGTCCAGCTATCGATAAAATGGAATTAGGTCTTGATCAATGATACATGTAAAACCCAGTGGAATGGTGCATCAGCTAAGGGGGGTAGGGGAGCTTGGGGGAGAGGGAAAGAACATGAAAAATGTAACTATGGGAACATATTCAAAATAAAAAAAATAGCTCTGTGACCCTAGTCAAATTGCTTTTCCTTGTTGTGCCTCAGTTTCCTCATTTATCACAAGAGTTGGGGGAAGAGGGAGGGGTGAACTCACTGACATCCAGGACTCCTTCCAGTTCCATATCTATGATCCCCAAACCTAGGTCTCTTGCCTCTTGGTCCAACATTCTTTCCCCTGGTTTCTACAATTTTGGGAGTGGGCATGAGTTATTGGAAAGCAGAACAACATTTAAGTCTTTTCATGGTGGATGGAGTGGAACACGAATGATGATCTTTTTGTCTGAGGGGAACTTTCCTTGATAATTTCATCCCTTATTCTTTTTTAAAAAAATTGTTTTTATTGTCTTGCAAAGCTCACTTCCATATTGGTCACTGTTATAAGCAGTCATACATAACCCAAACCCCAAAATAAAACCATAAATACATGGATGTGAAAGGAGACTCTAACAGTTCTTTCTTTGGAGGTGGAGAGCATTCCCTGTCATAAATCTTTCAGGATTCTCCCAGATCAGTGCACTGCTGAGAGTGGCCAAGTTTTCACAGATAATCATTGTCCCATATTGCTATTACTGTGTACGATGTTCTCCTGGTTCTGTTTATTTCATTCTGTATCAGTTCCTGCAGATCTTTCCAGCTTTTTCTGAAATGACCTTGCTTATCATTTCTTATAGAGCAATAGTAATCCATCACCAACACGTACTACTATTTGTTCATCCAATCTTCAATTGCTGGACATCTCCAATTCCAATTCTTAGTCACCGCAAAAAGAGCTGCTATAGATATTTTTGTACAAGTAGGTCCTTTCCCCTTTTTTATTATCTCTTTAGGATACAGATCTAGTATCAAATCGGATCAAAGGGCTTGTACAGTTTTATAGCCCTTTGGGCCATCTCTTATTCTCCACTCACATGGGTACCACTTGAATGAGTTAAGACTTTAAGACTATCTGACTTCTTACTTGGACTATTGCTACAGTCCTCTAATTGGTCTTACTGTCTCAAGTCTCTTTCCTCTTTGAGTCCATTTTCCTTAGAGTTGCTGAAGTGATATTCTTACGATCTAAGCCTTTTTCATATCATTCCTCTTCTCAAAAATATATGGTGACTATTGTCACTAGGATAAAACACAAAATGCTCAGTCTGGCATTTAAAGCTCTCCATAATCTGCTTTTCACTTACATTTTTGTTTTTATTTCATATTACTTCTCTTTCTGTACTCCCTGATTCAGCCACACTGTCTTACTAGCCTAGCATTCCTAGTACAAGCTGTTACATCTCTTGCCTCTGGCCCCATGGGTAGGCTCTCTTCCTTGCCTGGAATGCAGTTCCTCCTAACCTCTGTCTCATAAAATCCTTTGCTTTCTTCAAAACCCAGCTATCCTCTACTAAAGACATGTCCACATCTCCACAAATTGTCATTCTTCTCTATGTCTTGAAATTGCTTTGTA
This sequence comes from Gracilinanus agilis, assembly GCF_016433145.1. Lineage (NCBI taxonomy): Eukaryota > Metazoa > Chordata > Mammalia > Didelphimorphia > Didelphidae > Gracilinanus > Gracilinanus agilis. The sequence goes on from NC_058131.1 coordinate 246,161,490, forward strand.
CATGGGCAGCTAGATAGCACAGTGGATAGAGCACCAGGTCTGGAGTTGGGAAGTCCTGGGTTCCAATTTGGCTTTAAACACTTCCTAGCTGTGTGATCCTAGGCAAGACACTTAACTCCGGTTGTCTAGCCCTTACTGCTCTTCTACCTTGGAACCAATATTTAATTTTATTTTAAGGCAAAAGGTATCAATTTTAAAACAAAAGTTATATGACAAAAGGTAAGGGTTTTAAGGGGAAAAATTTTACTCTGTGCCTACTTCCTTAAGTGCACAGGTGACAGTTAAGTGGTGCAAGGGAAAGAGTGCTGAGTCTAGAATCGGGAAGACTAGAGTTCAAATCTAGCATTAAACATTACCTGGCTTCGTCACCCTGGGCAAGTTACTTAAACTCTGTTTGCCTCAGTTTCTTTAGCTATATATGGTGATAATAATACCACCTACTTTATAGGACTGTTATGAGGATCAAATAAGATAATATTTGTGAAATCCTTAGCATAGTAAGGCACTACATAAATGCAATTTTTATCATTATTTTTATATTGCTGATGTTGATTTAGTCACCCAGTAGATTGTTATTTCTTCAAGAGTAGGACCTCTTGCTTTTATTTATATATTTTTAGTGCATAACATAATGCTCTGTATGTAAGCATTTGTTAAATTGAATTCAGGTGGAGGGGACTCTTAGTACCTGGGAGTGCTGAGTATATCTCTACCCACTTGTTTTAGCCATTCATCACATATAGAATATTATAAACTCTTTTTTCCCATGTAGGGAAACACTTTCTCCCCTGTGAGGTTATACAATTTCTGGATGATAGAGAATCTAGTCTTTTATTTCTCTTGGTTTTTAGGCACCCAGGAGCTACTCAACACACACTTAAAAAAATATTTTTGTTGTCATGCAAAACACACTTCCATGTTGGTCGTTGTAGTTAGAGAACATTCATACATAACCCCCCACCCCCCCCAATAAAGCCATAAATATACTGATGTGAAAGATGACTCCAACAGTTCTTTCTCTGGAGGCAGATAGTGTTCCATACCACAATCAACTTTAGGACTGGATCTCTTTGCCCCATATCTCTCTGTGAGTGAACTTTTTGGACCATTTGTAGATAAGAAGGGTAAATGTGGGGGCAGCTGGGTGGCTCAGTGTATTGAGAGCCAGGCTTAGAAATAGGAAGTCTTTGCCTCAAATCTGGCCTTAGACATTTCCTAGCTGTGTGACCCTGGGCAAGTCACTTGACCCCCATTGCCTAGCCCTCATCACTCTTCTGCCTTAGAACCAATACACAGTATTGATTCTAAGAGGGAAGGTAAGGCTTTTTTTTTTTTTTAAAGAAGGGTAAATCTTTCCTATTTTCTTACCTCCCTGAGGATAACTGAAGGAGAAATTTTAAGGAAGAATAGGGAAAGTGTAGATCTGTAGGTAAAACATCAGGTTGGAAATTAGGAATTCAATGGTCTAGTCAGGGGTGTACCAGAGGCAACTCATATGGATCAGGGAAGACAATTGTTAAATTTTTGGTCTGTGAAGTCACCTTAGAAGTCAGCAAAAGTTATAAATAAGGGTTTGATTATTTTCTTTATTTATCTAGACTTAAGAAAATTAAAGAAGATATTAATTCAGAAGAAATTTTTACTTTGTTATGCATACATTGCTCCACCAGCCCCTAGCCTGGGAGAGCTAGTTATTAAACATTTACCAGAACACCACTGGACTAGTCCTGTGTGACCTGTGGTAAGTAATTTGACATTTATGCATCTCAATTTCTTTCTTTGCCAAATGTGAGAGTTGGACTATAATCTCTAAGGTTTTCTGGGCCCAAGATTCTTCTACCCATTATATGTGTGACTTTTGGAAAATCACATCTTGACCGCACCCATCTCTCAGAAGAGGGAGTTGGACCCAGAGATCTCTAAGAGGCCTTTGAACAATTAGGGATCTTAGAACTCTCATTCGAACCCTTTGCTTTACAGACCAGGAGCCTGAAGTCCAGAGAAGTCAGGTGATTTGCTCAAGGTTATAAAAATGTAGACAACAGCATCACTCTGGTTCAAACCTGCATTCTCTTGATTTCAAATCCTTGTACCACACTGCCTGACTTTCCATCTCTATCATTTCAGCATTCTATGATCTGTTTGTGCACAAAGAGGAGATACAAGCATTCCTTCAGTAAATGGAGGGGGCTGATTTATCTTCCTTTCAGCAGAGAAGCAACTGATAACAGTCCCTCCATGTAATAAGAGGAAAGAGAAATGGTTGATGTCACCCTTAACTGAGCTGTGCTTGTTGTTTCAGGCCAACCTCATACTGCTAATGATGGAGAAATCTTAGGGCAAATTCTTAAACTGTGGTGAAGAAATGGCAGGTGATGGAGGCTGAATAAACCCACCCTTGATCTCCCATGGTGTATGGTGTAAGGGTGAAAAAGGGGTTTTATGGGTTCAATATATTAAAAGATGGTTGCCAGAGGATTGAACTATTATCAATTCTCAATTAAGAATAATCTCAAGTCATAATTGACTTTTATGGAACTTTATTTACATGAGAAGAGAGAGGAAGTAAGGAAATAAGAATCTATCCCACTAATTAATCCAGGTAGATCTTAACCCTCAACCAAGGGTTTAAAGGGCCTGAGGCCTGGAGGTGAATGGAGCAAACTTCATTCACAGAGTCTATAAAAGAAGGTTCTTAATAGAAGTCCAGGAAGATTCAGTCTTTAAACTTACCACATGGAACAGTCTCGGTCACGAACCAGCAAAGCTCCCTCAGGTCCCCTTCACAAAACCAGCCTCAGCCTCACTCACTCAACTCCCTCTTTTTAAAGGGGTCACTTATGCGTCACTTTCCAGTGCCTTCCCCTAGGCTGTGTGTCCAATCACAAAAGATGATTCTCATAGAACGCCTAGGGGACAGGTCAGTTGATTATGATTCCTCACTCACTCTAGCACACATGGGTTAGGACCTCCCAGAATTGGAGGTGCTCTCACCTTTGTTGATTAAATCTAAAGATGGGCAGTGTGGACTTAATCTAATTATTACAATGGCCAGTTCCTAAGGTTGATCAGCACGATAGGTAGAAAGACCAATTTTCAGGCCTCACTCAGAGGATAATAAAAGGCTCATTAATAATAATGGTACCATTTCTCTAATTATAATAATGAAGTGATACATGGGTGGAACGATTTCAGCTTGGTCTGCCACTGTCCTGGCAAGTGACTTGTGGTTCAATTTCCCCTGAAGCTCTGTTTCTCTGAGTGCCCCTGACTCTGAAGGAGTGTAGGCTTTTGAGACCAATGCTTTACATTTTTAGACTACAATAGTGCTCAGAGTGGAAGGAAATAGCATTTTGGATTCCGTTCCAAACTGATAATTAGAGGAATGCCTCATCGTTGGTAAGTGCAGATGTGCCCACCAATTGCCTTGCAGCAAAAAGAAAAAAAATTAAAATCAGGAAGATATTATAGTCCCACATTCCCTTGTTCTTTTGGAAATGGACTCTCATTTGCATGCATGCTGTGGGCGGGCTCTGATTTAATACTTTTCAGGGCTGGGGACATATAGAAACAGGTTCCTTGACATAAGGAATTTTCAGTATAGTACCAAGGGCAGCAGTATAGTGAAAAGAGCATTGAACTGGGTCTTAGGAGGCCAGAGCCACACTTACCTGCTGCAAGAATTTTATGGTTCCTCTCTAGGGTTCCTCATCTGTTTTAAAATAATGATGTTAATAATAACTCACATTTACATAGCACTCAGGGTTTGTAAAATACCTCACACACATTATCTTCTTTGATTATTCTTTGTGATTATTCTTAAAGCATCTCTAACATTGCATGCCCTAAAGGTTTTTTCAGCCTTATCAGACTCCATTCTAGGGTCCCTTCCCGTTCTGACATTATATGTTCAATGTTTTAAGGTCCTTTCCAGTTCTCACATTCCATAATTTTTGTTTCAAGGTGTCTTCCAGACTTAGTATTCTGTTGTCTAAAATCTCTTAAGGTTTCTTCCTACTCAGCTATTCTATATACTCTTCCAACTTTGACATCGAATGCTTTATTTTCTAAAGTCCCTTCCAGTTACGAAAATCTATGTTCTAAGATTCCTTCCATCTCTGATAATCTTTGTTCTAAGTTCAAGGTTTCTTTCTTCCTAAGGTGCCCAGATCTGGCTTTTTTCTCTATTCTCAGATCTCCTCTGGTTTTGACATTCCATGATACCATGATTCTGAGTGTCTCAGTAAGAGCATTCAGTGAGACTACCTATGTAGCATACCGATGATTGCCTTTGTACTCTGCAGAGGAAGGAGCAGCTTCAAAGGTGGCAGCTGGGATGTTATTGGCCTTAGCCCTTAAAGTGATGTTATTTAGTTCAAGCTATTTTTCTTCATTCCCCCTGGCTTGATATCAGGCTTGCATAAATGAAATGATGGCTCAACCCCTTGCCCCTCACTTTCTCCCCTCAAAAGAAATGAAAGCATTTTGATATATTACCTGCAAAAGATACCTCTATGGTGGGGTTATAGGAGGCTGAGGACTAAGGGTAGGGCAACAAGAAGATTTAATGAGAATTTTTTTTAAAAACCATAGGATTTAGAGATGGAAAGGCTCTCAGAGATCATTAGTTCTTCATCTTGCAGGCAGGGATACTAAGTCTCAGCAGGAAAAGTGACTTATCTAATGTCACACAGCTACTAAATTTAGATTTAGATTTCTACATCAATCCCCTGGCCATAAATCTTGAATTCTTTCTATTAAACTATGCCCCAAATATTTGGATAGGGAAACATATGCCACAGAAGAGTCTTTTGGCTGGAATGACAAGGGAAATATCTATTTTCTAAAAATTTCCCAGTGCAAGGAGGTGATAGCAACACTAAATCTTAGAGTTGGAAGGGATCTGAGAAGCTATCATGTCTAACCTCCTAGGACACTGATGGAAAATCTTTTCGAGATTGAGTACCCAAACTGCCACTCTCATGCTGCATTGTAAGCACTCCAACTTACTCCAAACAGGGGAGGGAGGAAGTACTCCCATTGGGCTTCTGGGAAGAGAGGTGGGTGATATAAGAGATGTCCTCAGGCATGCATGGAGAGGGGTGCATGGAGGCACGCATGCCATAGGTTCACCAACATGGTCCTAGGAGTTCCCTCTATGGAACCCTTAATCCCCGATTCAATGTAGCCTCATAGGATTATGAAAGGGGCCTTAGAGGTCACCTAGTCCAACTCATTTTAAAGATGAAGGTGATTTGCCTAAGATAAAGGTAGGACTTGAATTTAAGTAACTTTTCAAACTAAGACTTGAACTCGGGACCTCTGACTCTAGAACCACAGTATTTCAGAATTTTCAATGATGAGGAATCCATCATCTCATAAGCAGCTCATTCCGTTGTTGTTCTTCTCCAGTTTTTAGAAAATTCTTCCTTATATTAGTTCAAGAATTATTCTGGGTTCTTATTGTCTCCCTATCGATGTGGTCTCTTGAATGAGGTGGACATTTGTTCTGTGTAAGGGACTCACCCCTTTGATATCACATGGGTGATGACTAATGATACACAGCTGGTTCATATGTCAGAGCCATGCCCTTGACTTGGCTTTGAAAAGTGTAGGCTACTCTTGGATTCCAGGGACTGGAGAGCCAGGTCAGAGACATGCAGAGAAGAGAAGGGCTATGCATAAACTCAGACGTGGCTCCCTGGAGACAGAGCTGTGCATTCACACATTTTTGTAGAATTAAGTCTCTCCTATATTTGACGCATTGTTAGTTTGAGGGCTCAAATAAGATCATGGCTAGAGCAGTTATTGGCATTATAGAATCACAGATTTAGGTAAGACCTAGAATAGGTCTTAGAGATCATTGAGTCCTCATTTTTATAGATGAGGAAATTGAGTCTAAGAGAAATTGACTTGCCTAAGGTAATAAGTGTCTGAAATGGGATTCAGGCTCAGGTTACACCAGTCCAGTATTGTACATACTACTTCATGTTGCCTTCCAAGGGAGATGAGAGCCTATGTATTCAGATATGCCTGTGTATATGTACACCTGTAGATATAGCATTTGCATAATACAGATGTAGACATGTTTATACATGCATACACATAAGCCAAATTTGATGATCCTGGGGAAACCCCAAGATGGGCAGACTAAGCCAAATTCTGATGTTTCTAGGGATCAGAGAGAAGCCATGAAGATCAAACCCAGTTCATGCAAATCTAGAATTTTTTTATAAGTCAAGTTATATTAGGCCGAAATCTGTTTCCTTATGAACTTCCATCTATTGGTCTTCACTGCTTTCTGGGGCCACAAAGAACTAATTGAACCCCTTTCCTACATGGCAATCCATCAATCCTGAAGACGGATGTCCTTTCCCTGCCAAGTTTTCACTGCTTCAGGCTAAGCAAACTCAATTGTACTAATCTGCCTTGACATAATGTCTTAAAATTCACAAAGCATAAATTAACAGTCCTATTGATATGCCATGGACTGTCCCCAGCTACTGGAGAACCTTCTAGTGTGGGGGACATGTTAACAGTGTGAACAATCTCTTCCATGCTATCTTGTTCAGACTAACCAGGCAGGATCTAAACATGAATTATAATCTTCTTTCTTCCTTCCTTCCTTCCTTCCTTCCTTCCTTCCTTCCTTCCTTCCTTCCTTCCTTCCTTCCTTCCTTCCTTCCTTCCTTTCTTTCTTTCTTTCTTTCTTTCTTTCTTTCTTTCTTTCTTTCTTTCTTTCTTTCTTTCTTTCTTTCTTTCTTTCTTTCTTTCTTTCTTTCTTTCCCCTTATTCTCTTTCTTAGAAAGGATACTAAGTGTCAATGCCAAAGCAAAAGAGCAGTAAGGGCTAGGCAATTTGGGTTAAGTGAGTCACACAGTTAGGAAGTGTCTGAGATCTGATTTGAACCCAGGACCTCCTTTCTCCAGGTCTGGCACTCTATCTACTGAGCCAACTAGCTGCCCCGGGATGACATTCTTCAGGACCTCCTAACTTTCTCTCTTACCCAAAGTGCTAAGAAGTTTACTGTGATGGCCTTTGTTTCTGGAATGTATCCCATGACAAAATGTAACAGGATCATGCTTTCAATGTGGAATCCCATCCATCTTCTTACTTTCACTTTTTCCATCCCCACCACTGCATTTCCTTCCCTGGTTGTCTTCTTTACCACCGCCTGAAGAGTTTTACTGACAACATGGTGAGCCCCTTGAGGGCAGGGACTAACTTCTGTCTCCTTTTGTATCCTTAGCATTTAGCATAGTTTGAGGCACATAGTAGGTACTTAATAAATATTGATTGATATCACTCCTGGTTTAAAAAAATATTATTGGCTCCCTGTTGCCTATCAATAAATTTTTGACTCTGACATTTGAGGGCCTCCACCATCTAATCTCAGCCTATCATTCAGTACAATCTTATGCTTTTATTCATATTTTCAGTATATAGTGCAATAATTGGCATGTAGGCAGCACTTAATAAATACTTGTTTTATTGCTTGCTTATATCTCAAACCACTCCCCTTTACATAATCTACAATGCAGCCAACTGGATTATTTTCCATCCCTTGATTTCATTATATTCCCTTCTCTTTCTTTGCCTCTGCTCAGGCTTTAATATATCCTTGTTTTCTCCTCCCTCCCTAACTCAGTGGAGCCCTTCATGTTGTAAACTCCTTGAAAGAAGGGCCTACGTCATATCTATCTTTATTATCTCGAGGACCAAAACAGCATCTTATACACAGGTATGTAACACATTTTTTGTTTGTTTGTTTGTTTGTTTTTATTTATTGGGAATGGGACTGGAGCAGTTTGTTCAATTCCATGTGAACCTGTCCCTAAACACATAATTATGAAAAATGCGAAATTCAGCCCATCTGCCTCAGGGAGCTGAAACATCTGGATGAATGAATTGTTCATCTTTCATCTGGGTATTTGGCATGATAGAGATAGCTTAAATTCCAAAGCTCTTGTGATTTGGCCTATCTTAGTGAATTTAGGTTACTTTGCAGTTAATTATTCCCTTGCCACCTGTTTCTTTTACCCTTTCCATTCTAGTTATTTTTCACTTATGCTAATGATTAATGAATTTTGATAATATAGATTTGTTTTCTTGGCTAAATGTTGTCATTTCATTTAGACAAGGGGTGCTTAACCTAGGATCCATAAACGTATTTTTAAAATATTTTATTAACTTTATTTAAATATAATTATTTTTCTTTATAATTCTATTTTATGAATTTAAGATATGCAATTTTTATGGCTTTAAATGTGCATAAATGCCAATAAAATGCATTCTGAGAAGGATTCCATAGCTTTTCCAGACTGTAAAAGAGATCCCTGTTACAAAAATGTTAAGGACTTCTGTTTGAGGCTCAGTCAGAGATCCTTGAAAGCAGAAACTGTTATATTTTTCTTTGTGGTCCATATGACATAGGACTAAGCACCCAATAGTTACTTAGAAGAGAGTCTTTGGCTCAACAAACATTTATTAAAGACCTACTTCTAGATGCAGGTAGGTGGTTCAGTAAATAGAGTGCTGGGCCTGAAGTCAGGAGGAACTGAGTTCAAACCCAGCCCCAGATACTTTCTAGCTATGTGACCCAGACAAGTCATTTAACTGCTATTTGACTTTTAGTTTACTGGAGAAGGAAACAGTAACCGCACCAGTATCTTTGCCAAGAAAAACCCATGAACAGTATGGTCTACGGGATAATGAAGAGTTGGACATGATTGAATTGACTGAACAGCAATAACAACATCCTATCTCCCAGGGCAATTAGATAGCCCAGTGGCTAGAGAACCAGACCTGGAGACGAGAGGTCCTGGGTTCAAATCTGTTCCATGAGACGTCCTAGCAATGCCTAAATTGCCTATCCTTTATTGCTCTTTTGCCTTGGAACCAATATTTAGTATCAATTCTAAGACAGAATTCTGGTAAGGGTTTTTAATAAAAAACAACCCTGAAAATCATCCTATGTCCTGGTGACATAAAGATTAAAAACAAAACAGTTACTTCTCCTAAGGAGATTACATTCTATTAGTGAAAAATGTAGCCATCTGATATCAAAGGTGAAAGAAGAGCAAGGTTCACTAGGAGAATTCCTGACAGAGAAAACAAAAACAAACAAACAAAAGTGTTTGGAAATTTGGAAAGAAGTCTTCGGGTTCATTTCATCTAGGATCATGGGATTTTAGAAGTGGAAGGGACCACTTAGAAGTCTACTTTAACTTTCCCATTTTGTAGATGAAGAAACTGAGCCCCAGAGAAGTTAAGAGACTTGTTTAAGGTCACACAAGTGGTACTGACTAGCAGAGTCAGAATCTGAATCTAGATCTTCTGTAGCTAAGCCTATAGATGAGAAAAACTGAGGTCCAGGGAGAGAAGGTGTCTTGACCACAGTGAGGTGATGACAGAGCTGGGATGAGAACCTGTTTCCTTTTTCCAAGCTCAGTATGGCTTCAGTTATCCCAAACTGCCTCTCTGAGACGAGAAGAGTGGAAGTGGGGGAATATCTTCCATTGTCCTCAGAAGAACTATCAAATGTACCTTGAGAAATGAAGAGCATCCAGAAGCCCCCAAAGGAGGAATTCAAAGCGACAGAATCCAATTTAGCCAGATCCACATTTATTTTAAATGTCCTTTTCCTTTGATACATTTCACCAGAAGAAGAAATTGAAACTATGGGAACCACTATGGTGCTGCATACTGATCTGTTTTCTTAGACATTGAGAGTTACCCAAAAGGAAACCAATGGGACTCAGGGGTGATTGAATGTTTTGAGGAACTTTCACTAGCAGCAAGAAAAGGGAGTAAGATACTAATGAGACCTCAATTCCATTTTTTTTGAATCAAGGAGACAAGGTAGTGGGAAATATATATACAGCTTCACTTTTTGCTTCCTCAGATTACAAAATGCTTTCTTTGAATCAAAAACCCTATTAGCGAAGCAATACATGTGGCATATTATTACTATCATTCCATAGATTTCTGACTCCATGAAATCTGAGGCCCCAAAAGAATTAATGACCTGCCCAGGGCCACATAGGTAATAGCAATAAAAACAGCAGCAAACATTTATATAATGCTTTAAGTTTACAAATCATGTTATAGACATGATCTAATTTGATACTCACAAGAACTCCTTGACACAGGAGGGACTACTTAGGTATGATTATTCTCATTTTTCAGATATGGAAACTGAGGCTTAGAGAAATCAGAAGATTTTCCCACTTAGCTAGTTTTAAAAAAAATTCTTACCTTCCATTTTATTTTACTTTACTTTATTTTTATTTTTAAAACTCTTACCTTTTGCCTTAGAATTATATTATGTATTGCTTCTAAGGCAAAAGAGTGGTGAGGACTAGGCAATGGAGGTTTAGTGACTTGCCCAGGGTCACACAGCTAGGATGTGTCTGAGGCCAGATTTGAACCTAGGACCTCCCATCTCTAGGACTGGGTTTCAATCCACTTAGCTACCCAGCTGCCTTCTTTACCTTCCATTTTAGAATCAATTCTGGTTCCAATACAGAAGAGCAATAAAGGTCTAGGCAATGGGGGTTAAATGACTTGCCAAAGGTCACAGAGCTAGGAAGTGTCTGAGACCAGATTTAAACCCAGGATTTCCTGCCTTCAAGTCTGGCTCTCAATCCACTGAGCCACCTACCTCCCTATAGTAGTTGACCTATATGGGGATCAAACCCACCACCTTGGTGTTATTAGTACCACACTCTAACCAACTGAGCTAACCAGCCTACATGGTAGCCAGTAAGTGTTAAAGATGAACTTTGAACCCAGTTTTCTTCTGATTCCTAGTTCAAGCACTCTTTCAAAAATCTTATTTATTTTCAATTAATAAGAATTTATTTATAATCCCTCCCATCTCTTCCCTCTCACGCTGGAAAAAGAAAAAGAAAATTCTTGTAACAAATATCATCACTTATTCCATGCCACAATGACCCTTTCATAATTGATGGGGCTGGGACTTAAGCTTTGACTCAAAGGCAAGTACTCTTTCCATGTTATTATGCTGGATAGAATACTAGAGGAAGTGGTTTTGCCCTTGACATTCCCTCTCTGGAGCCCAATTTCCTCATCTATCGAATGAGGATGTTGGCATATGTCGAGCACTAAGGTTCTATGTTACATGGTCTCTTCCAGTTCTTCTGTTAGCATGCGAACTACTTGAGAGTAGATTGTTTTATTCTTTGTATTTGTATTTCTAGTGCATAATGTAGTGCCTGATACATAAAAGCACAAGCTTAATAAATGATGGTTGATTGCTCCCTTAATGGATAGAGTTCTGACATTCTCTCTTCTAAGGTCCTTTACAGCACTGGCACTTTATGGATCTGACCTAGTATTTGGCCTCTAGGAAACTCCAGTCAATATCTCCCAGTGATTCAATAGTGCATTTTATCATTTCTTGTAATGAGATTTCAAAGAACGATCACAACGGGAAAAAAAGAAATGTGTTTCTTATTTGTATCTGTTTGTTATTTGTATCTGTTCCCATTTTACCACACTTTTTATGAACCTTACTTTGTTTATCTGATTTTCTTACCCAAATCTCCTTGGTGCTAGGATTGGCATAGATGGCTTTGGTGGAAAGGCAGTTATATAGGCCTTATGAATATCACTTCACAGAGTTCATTTTGAAACATTTGGAACACCTTTTAATTAATAGAGGCCTTTGTTTCTGGGCCAGTTAAAAGAAAGAGACCAGTAGGATTTAATTTAGCATTGCACAGATAGCACCTATCAGGAAACCTTCTCTGCCTGGTCTCTTCAGGCAGTTGTTTGCAGCTGTTGTCTCTGCTGTAGAGACCGTGTTTACTTAGGTATCAATTAAGACTCTTGCAGGCAAGTATTAATCAAGAGTCTATGATGTGTTGTTGTTGTTATTTTCAAAGAGGACCAGTGACATCATGGAGTGATGTCTTGATTTGTGTATGAATTGGATTTAAGTGGGGCACAGTTGCACAGTATCATCAGTCTCATTCTCTCTTCAAGAATCATCAAAATCCAGTGGCAAAACAAAAGTCAGGATGACTGGCAGTGACCTGGGATGCATTAGATGACATTGGTGTCTCCGAGCACCTACTTCAGTTGCCTTCAGAGCTGTTGGAAAAAAAAAATTGTTCTCTTTCCCCATGATGTGCTACATGTTGTTAGAAGTATGGAGAGGGGAGGAGGAGATTATATGAGAAGATCGAGTTCCTTTCATGGAGAAGTAACAATTTCATTGAGGAATCAAAAAAGATATGAAATTGTGATATCGTAACAATAAATTGGAATAAATGATCTCTAGGATCTCTTCTAGCTATACATTTCTGTCATCTCTTACTGTCCTTCATTTCCCTGTTTTTCCTTTTCCAGTGTTGGAGATGACATGTCTAGGCCAATTTAAACCAGGGACTCAAAACCAGGTCCAGTGCTTAACTCACTACAATACAATATTTTTTTTTTTTTTTTACTTACAGAATCAATCTTCAATGCTTCAGAGGATACATTTGATCGGGGTACTTCCTTCAGTGATAAAGTTTGCAACCCATCTATACCTTCTCAGACTATGCAACTCTTGTCCCTGTCTTCCCATAAAATCCTTCAGAGCAGGTCTATCTGATGTACTGACTACCTTCCTCTAAATCTTTTGACATTGCACAAATGCTAGCTATCCAGTGATTACTCTTCCCTTTCATTGTGTAACTGAACCCTCATTCATTTCTGGTGTTGCTTTCACTATAGCAAGAATACTTTTCTGACATCCGTTTTCTAGCCCATCTAGCCCAATTGCCATGATAGCTATTAAAAACCCTTTCAAGCCTCTCAGTGCACCCCTCTTTGATTTTTCCTGAGGACCTTATATCATTTTTACGCCCCACCCCCATTGAGGTCATTAACCAAGAGATTCCTCTTTTCCTCTCCTCCTTCTCATATTATGCTACTTAGACATCTCCTATTTTCTTCTCCTTCATTCTGGTTTATCTTCACCAAAGCCAACTCCTTTACATGTACCCTTGATCCCAGCCTATCCTATCTTCTCCAGTAGTTTGCTCCCACTATCACCACAACCCTCTTATTCATTCTCTGGTTATTGGCTCTTTCTTTCCTTGCTACCTATAAAATGTCCCAACTGCAACATGGAAAATGGCAGGGTGGAATTCTTGCAAGATACAGGGTCAAGCCTCACGGAGAATTCCAGGCCCCCCCCACCCCCCCACCCCCCGAGAACTCTGGGTGAGGGAACAGTTTCAAAGCAGTTAAACAATTGATTCCTGGGGGTTGAAGTGAGCAGGTCACTCTGCTTGCTGTTCCCAGTTTTGGGATTGCTTTGGAGGCCATCTGGGACAAGAACCATCTTGGTTCTGCTCAGTGGTTTGCTTGTTTAGCTGAACTAGACCTTTCTAGCAACAGCACAATTGGTATTTAGTTATTTTAGATATTAGAAGTGATAATTACAGGCTTGAGGGCAAGCTAGCTAAAAGTCTGCCACTCCCTCCTGGGGGGAGGGGCAGTTTCTACCTAAAAGTTCAGGGCTTCCCAGATCTTATCCAAATCCTTGAAACCCTTCCCTGCCTTCCCTTCCTCTTTTATCAGTAAAAACTTCATCTTTTGGGAGCAGTGCCTGCTTATTATTCTGGGGATACTTACATCCAACTTCAGCTAAGTTTCCTTCAGCTGTTGGGCCCATACAAGTTAGATTCGTTTGTCCCTGATAACTACAAGACATCAAGCTTCTCCTATTGTCCCTCAGTCAAACCTGTGGGGAATATAAGTTGAGAAAGTGAACATCACTAGAGATTTGTCTTGCTGAGCCTTGTCAGAAGGCATCAGTCCTGCCTCCATTTCCAACTGATTTCCAACTGCTTGGTGGGAGGGGTGAGAGTAAGGAGTACCTACCCCTCCCTACTCACTCTAGCCTGTGTGTGGGAGGAGTGAGTCCTGCAGGTTTCTAGTTTCAGGCCACCTCTTCAGCTTCCCAAACATCTCTGTTAAGATCAACATAACACAACCTAAGCTCCAATCCTTATAAATTTCAGGTGGTCTTATCTTGGGGCCAAGTGCCTCTCTGATGGCTGTGACCTCAAGATGCAGCTGGATCCCCCAAATTTACAAAGATCTTCCTTAGAGACAAAGGGGGTGGGTACCTATGCCCACCTCCATTAATGTAACCAATCATGACTTTCCAAATCCATGATGCTACAAATCTCATAGCCAATGATGTAATTTTTCTTCTGTTTTTTTGTTCAATGCTTATGAGTATTATACCCCCAATTTAGGGTCTTTTGGCTACTCAAGAGACAAAGAGATCTGCTTTATTGGTGGGAGGACACCGCCATTCATAAAACATAGCTTTGCTGGGAGAAGCCTGCCTCGACTTAACCATTTGAAAATAAATCCTACTGTAACAATAACATAAAGCAAAGAGACTATATGCCTTCCAGCAAATGAAAATGTGGGATTCTTTGGGATTCAGAGGTAGCACAAAGCAAGTTTCAGAAGGGACTGAGAGCAGTAGAGTTTGGTTGCAGGTTCCAGGGCTAGAATCTGTCTGTCTTCAGGATGAATGGCTGGAGAGGCAATGGACCCATTTGTCATGAGTCAGTGGCAGGGGCAGCAGCTATGGCCAAGGCTCCCATGGCTAAATCTATAGCCATTGGCCTGAGGATACAAAGCTGAAATTGCTTAGAGTAGACTGGTTGAGGTGGTTGATTTGTGCTTGCATAGGAGCTGATTGAAATGAATAATGCTTGATAATGCTGTGTCTCCTAATGAAGTAATTCCCTGGCAGTGGGAAGAAGGAGAGGACAGGGTAGGATGCAATAAAGAAAGCATTGCTTGAGGTTCTGTACTACAATATGGCCCATTTGATTTTATAAGCAGTCCCCTCTCCTTTTCACTGCTTATATTAATTGCACTGTATTTGGTTGGTAGGTAGAAATCATTTCCTGTCTCTCTCACTGCTTAGTGATTTACTAAGTTAGTGACTGTGCCTGTCTCCTTTCTACTCCTTGGGATTGTAATGGATCTGTGATCATGCAGAGAAGAGCAAACTTTCCCTTTCTATAGGTTGGACACTTTGCTTATAGTATAGAGGAAGGAATACTGCTTCTGGAGCCAGAGGATCTCGGTTTAAATCCTTCCTCCCTCTAAGACTTACTACCTATGTGACCTGAGCAAATAAGTTTACTTTTCTGGACCTGATTTTCCTCATCTCTAATGTGATTTTGGTCTTAGTGATCTGTGAGATCTCTTCTGGTTCTAGTCCTATGACTAGTCCCACAATCATATGTCTCATGAGCTTTCTTTACATAGCCCATTCTTATACCAGCCCAGAAAGGAAAAGCTAGGAGCTCTGCCAATCTCAGTATAATTCTGTCTGCCTCTCAGCCAGAAGGGATTTTGTAGCATTAATCAGAGACTTGTGGAACTGAAAAGGAATTTAAAAAGAGCATATTTTTCAATCCCTTCACTTTACATATGGGGAAGTGGAGGCACAGAAAAAAGATGGAGTTAACCCAAGGCCACATAATCACTTAGTGATAGAGTGAAGACTAGAACCAGGGCTCTTATTTCCCTATTCAAGGCTTTTTTCACCATATGAGATTTGACTCATCTGTCCTTAAAACTGACCTCATGGGACAGCTAGGTGGTTCAGTGGATACAGCCAGGCCAGGCCAGGAGACAGGAAATCCTGGGTTCAAATATGACCTAGACCAGTGATGGGCAAACTACGGCCCAGCCTGTGGCCTAGATGCAGGTCCTGAAATGTTCTATCCAGCTGCGTGACATTATTCCTAATCTGATGAATACAATGAGTAGGATACAATACAATGAAACTTCCAAAGAGTTGCCTTAGAAACAGACAGACAGATGAGCATTTCCTTTCCTTTGGCCCCCTCTTTAAAAAGTTTGTCCATCAGCTGTGTGACCTTGGGTAAGTCACTTAAACCAAAATTGCCTATCCCTTACTAATCTTCTGCCTAAAATGGTAACAAACAAACAAAAAATGATCTTAATTCTGAAGTAAAGGGAGTTTCTTTTGGGCTCCCATCGAACTCCATTTTCGGGATTTACCACCTACTTAAATTGTGAATTGTACTTCCTTCCTCTCCTTATTCCAAATCTTCTGATGCTATCTCATGATACGATGAAAGGAAGACTGGAGTTGGAATCAAAAGACCTGAGTTATAAGCTTGACTCTATCCCTACTTGTGTGACCTTGAGAAGAAACCCATTTCTGTATCTCAGTTTCCTCATTTTCCTCATCTGTAAAAGGAAGAGGTGAGGCTCAGTGGACTCTAAGGGACCTTCCAGATCTAAATCTATCATCCTCTCTTGACAGGTCCTTCTTCTCAATGACCTAGGGAATTTGGTAAACGTGATAAATGGGGACCAGTTAACTGAGAAAAGCTTAAGGTATTATTTTTTCTAATTCTGAACAATATTTGCATTTTAATCAGGGTCAGAGAAGTCTTTAGGACCCAAAGAAATCCTTTCTCTAATACTAGGATTTCAGGTATCTTACTTGCTCCATTTGGGAGTTTGGCAGGGGGATCTTCCCTGTAGCTACTTGTGTCTGTCAGCACAGGCAGTTACTTCCTCAGTCTCCACCCTGTCTGATGATCTTCTGGCACACCAAATGGAAATGGGACAAGCTGGCTAACGTTTAGAGGCACAGTAGTTGGCAGAGGAGGCTCTCTCCTGGCCTGGGCTGCTACAGCCTAAACTGTTTAACACCATGGATAATACCTGTTTCCTTCCAAAGTCAGACAATACCGTCTGAATTTGCTTTCCAGACTGAACCCAACTTTCTTTGCCCCCTTCTTTTAAAAAAAAATCCTTACCTTCCTTCTTAGAATCAATACTGTGTATTGGTTCTAGGGCAGAAGAGTGGTAAGAGCTAGGCAATGTGGACTTGCCCAGGGTCACATGGTTAGGCAGTGTGAGGACAAATTCAAATCCAGGACCTCCTACCTCTATGTCTAGTCCTCAATCCTCAGAGCCACCCACTTGCCTCTCTTTAACTTTCTTCTGGTACCTGGTTTCCTACAAGATTTCACTTTGGCCTATTTTTCCATATTCTAGGAATTAATGGGGCAGGATGATTTAATGGAAAGATCACTGAACTGGAGTTAGGAGAGACATGTATTTGAATTCTACTTCTCATACTTGGTAGACATATGTTCAGGACTTCCCTGTTGGGCTGGCAGCAATACCCTACTGGACTTCTGGGCTTAATGGTCGCCATGCTTCAAGATCCCAGTTCAGACCTCCATTTTCCACACTTACACAGAAAAGGACAAAGAGAACAAAACTAAAACCTCCAGCCTGTTTCTCAGAGTCTCAGGGCCTAATGGGGCAGGTCTTCAGGTTCCTTCCCCCCCAGTTTACTACATTGTGCCTCTGCTGTGAACAGAGGACAAAGTCACAGGGAAGAGAGTTCCTTGGTCTGGTAGAGTTGAAGATGTAGGCAGTTCTGGCTGTATAGCAATGGAAAAACACTACTCCTAGTCACATGGTGTATATAACTTAGAATGCATATGCATGGCCCAGGCCTCCTGTCTCAGAAGCAGGGCCTTGGAGTGTCCCTGATGGGTAATTCCATTTTAAATAGTTTGGGCATATGCCAAACATCTGTTACATCTGGATTCAAATGATTAAATGACTGTCAGGTGAAAGAGGGATTGGATTTGCTCAGTCATTTTCATCTCTGTCCAACTATTTATGACTCCATTTGGAGTTTTCTTGGCAAAGATACTAGAGTGGTTTACCATTTCCTTCTCTAGCTCATTTTACAGATGAGGAAACTGAGGCAAACAGGGTTGGGGATCACATAGCTAGTGTCCGAGGCTGGATTTGAACTCACAAAGATGAGTTTCTTGATTCCAGGCCTGGATTGCCATCCACTGTACCACTTCCTACCCTGAAAGAGAGATTGGATTTATTCTGATTATCCTTTTAGGATAGCTACATGGCAGAGTAGATAGAGTACTGGACCTGGTTTCAGGAAGACTATTTTCCCCGAGTACAATTCTGGCCTCAGACAGACACTAGCTATGTGATACTGGGCCAGTTACTTAAGTTGTTTGCCTCAGTTTCCTCATATGTTAAATGATATGGAGGAGAAAATGACAAGAATGTTTGGAAATCCTCTCTTTCATCAAATACCCATTCCCCTCTCCCCCAAAGGATTCCACTCAGTTTTGCAGGGTAAGCGATTCTTGGTTGAAATCCTAGTTCCTTTGCCCTCTGGAATACCATACTCCACATCCTTTGATCCTTTAATGTAGAAACTGCTAAGTCTTGTATTATTCTGACTATGACTCCATGATATTTGAATTGTTTCTTTTTGACTGCTTGCAATATTTTCTCCTTGACCTGAATGTTTGGGGATTTGGCTATAGTTTTCATGGGAGTTATTTTTTGGGATCTCTTTAAGGTGGTAAGTGATTGGTGGATTCTTTCAATTTCTGTTTTGTTCTCTGGTTCTAGAATATCAGAGCAATTTACCTTGATGATTTCTTAAAAGATGATATGTAAACTCTTTTTTTTTTTTTGATTGTGGCTTTCAGGTGTTCCAATAATTCTCAAATGATTACTCCTGGATTTATTTTCCAGGTCAGTTATTTTTCCCCATGGGATATTCCACATTTTCTTCTATTTTTTCATACTTTTGATTTTGTTTGTTTCTTGATAGCTTGGGGAGTCATTAGCTTCCACTTGCCCAATTCTAATTTTTAAGGAATGATTTTCTTAAAGTGACCTTTTGTACTTCCTTTTCTTTTTCATCAATTCTACTTTGTAAAGAGGTTTTTTCCTCAGCGGATTTTTGTATCTTTTTTCCTTAAGGGTCAATTCTGTCTTTCAAGAAGTTTTTCTCTTCAATGAATTTTTGCATCTCTTTTCCCATTTGGCAAATTCTGTTTTTTGAGAAGTTTTTCTTTTCTTTGGATTTTTGTGCTTCTTTTACCAACTGGCCTATTCTGGTTTTTAAGATATTAGTTTCTTCAGTATTTTTTTGTGTCTCCTTTACCAAGCAGTTGAGTCTTTTTTCATGATTTTCCTGTATCACTCATTTCTTTTCTGAGTTTTTCTTCTTATTTGATTTTAAAATCCTTTTTGAACTCCCCCATTAATTCTTTTTTGGGCTTGGGAGCAATTTCTATTTTTCTTGGAGGCTTTGGATGTTGACTTCATTGTCTTCTTCTGAGTTTGAATCTACTCTGTCACCAAAATAACTTTCTATGCTGAGTTTCTTTTTTTTGTCATTTGTTCATTTCCCTGCCTTTTTCTTTTCTCTTCATTTAAACCACTATTAAAGTTGGGCTCTGTAACTGTGGTGAAGGGAGCACTGTTTCAAGCTTCAAGTTCTTTGTGCAGCTGTCTTCAGACCTGACCCTGGGGATCTATCTGACTTTAATTCTTCCATGGTGGTATACTGTTTTGCTTAATGCTCTCTGGACCAGTGGTCTGGTCTGTGAATAACCATAAGCACTCTTTTCCCTTCTGGAATTGCGACCAGAATCCTCTGCTCCCTTGTGGCTTCAAGAGCTGGTATATGCTGGTGCTCCTGCTCACCCTGCAACTGTGCCCCATGACTGTGACGTGTTTCTGCATATGAGTAATGGGATAAGAGTCTTGCATCCAGAGCCAGCAAAGGGACTCCTGTAATTGCCGTTTGAGCAGTTGTCTGACCCTCACTTTATTATCTGTGATTTTTGTCTGGCTGACATATTTTTTTTAACATTTATTAATATTCATTTTTAACATGGTTACATGATTCATGCTTGGCTGACATATTGAAGAAGTTTTTACTTCATTGATTGAGACTTGAATCTCTCCTTCTTTCATTGTTCCTAATCTTGGTGTTCCAGAACCCAGAGTTGGAACTTAACAGGTCCGTTCTGGAGGATGCTTCAACAAGATCAGAGCTCCTCACTGAGGATGCATAAGATGTAGAAAATACAGAGGGACCTTGCAGGGTCCCATGAGCTCAGCAAATTTGCTAGCTATTTCTTTCTGCCCATTTAAAACTATAGATTAGGAAGTCTGGAAGAAATGAATATAGAGTAGCAGAATTAGAAGAAATCTTAGACCACAAGACAGCAGATATCAAAGATTGGGATGATCTTGAAGAAAATTTAGTTGAATTCCCTTATTTTTAGAAGAGGGCTCTGACATCTAAAAAAGAGAAATGAGTTGCCCGAGATTATACAGATAGTAGCAGAATCAGACCTAAAACTCATGCCTTGATTTCCACTCTAGTACTCTTTCTACTTTACCAGGGTAGTGGAGGAAACATGCGCCTCCCATAAGAGGCCTGGAAAAAGAGAGTCCAAACTCTATAACACTCTTCACCTGTGTGACTGTGGATAACAATGTTTGTGAGCTTGTTGAACTGTGTTGGTAAATATTTAGCCATGAGCTCTCTGAAAAAAAAAAAAGTGCTTGACATAGTTTTAAGTATAACCTACATTACTATTATTTTCTCCATTATTTTCTTAAGTCTGGAAATCAGCAAAACTAATTCAAACTCTTGATTTGTAGTGTTTGCTGATTTTTGAGGTATAAATGTTCACACTGAAAATTTAACTAGTAGTTCTTCTGAGCTAGTTTGACTTGGCTCCAGCACACCCATATGTTTCTTCAATATGAAGTAGTGGAAAGAGCATGGATCCTAGAGGTAGCAAGATCAGGGTTGAAATCCTCATTCTGACCCTTTTTGGGCTATGTAACCTTGGACAAATTAAAATCACAGAATCTCAGTTAGAAGAAAGCTCGGAGGCCATATGGATTAATTTGTACCTGCCCTAGAATCCCTTCTACAACATATTAATGACAGTTGACATTTACAAAGTGCTTACAAATTTGCAAAGCATTTAATATACATTATCTTATTTATATAAGGCTTAAAACAACTCTGTGAGGTAGGCCCTATTAGCCCCACTTTTACAGATGAGAAAATTGAGGCTCAGAGGATATAAGGGATTACATGCCTAGTAAGTGTCAAAGATAGTATTTAAACCCAAGTCTTCCTAATGCCAGGGTCCATCGATCCAGTACCTGACACTGCCTTCCTAAGGCCCCAGGAAATGGTCCTCTAACCTTCACTTGTCTGTCTTGTTAGATGGTGAACAACACTGGCTGAGTATTTCCCTTTCTTTACGCTCCAGGCAAGCAAACAGCCAGTCCTTCCCAGGTCCTTGAATGGCCTGATTTTAAGGTCCTTTGCAATACTCACCTTTCTGGATGCTTTCCAGGTTAATTTTCATCCTAAACGATGGTGTCAGAATTGAACATAAGGGCAGTCAGGTGACTCAGTGGATAGAAAGCCAGGCCTGGAGTTGGGAGGTCTTGGTTTCATATCTGGTCTCAAACACTTCCTAGCTGTGTGACCCTGGGCAAGTCACTTACCCCCCATTGCCTAGCCCTTATCGCTTTTCTGCCTTGGAACCAATACACAGTATTGATTCAAAGATTGAAGGTAAGGATTTAAAAACAAACAAACAAGCAAACAAAAGAACCTCAAACTGAACACATGATCTAAGATATGGTCTAATGAGGGTGGATGACATTGCAGGACTGTTGCCTTCTTCTTTGCTAAGGACACTTGAGCTCTGTTCCTGTAGCCTAAGGTCAAACTAGCTCTTCTGGCTGCTTGACTCATACTCAGTTTGCCATTTACTAAAAACCCTAGACATTTTTGAAGTAAATTGTTGCCTAGTCACACTTGCTCTGTCCTATATTTATGAAATTGATTTTTTCCTCTTAAATTTCCTCTAATTAGATTCAAATTGCTGCACTTTAAAATACTCATTAAAAAAAAGTCCCCCATCTTCTGTCTCAGTATCAATTTTAAGGCAGAAGAATGAACTATAAGGGCTAGGCAAATGGGATTAGATGATTTGCCTAGGGTCACACAGCTAGGAAGTGTCTAAGAACAGATTTGAATCTGGGACCTTCTGACTCCAAGCCTGATTCTCTGACCTACCGTGACACCTAGCTGCTCCTTAAAATCCTCAACTCCTATTAAAACTGTATCATTGTCATCTTTATGTTGGTTTTCTGTGTGTCTTGGTAGGTAAATGTTTGATATGTGTGATTTTTCCTATTATTGTGAATGTTTCTCTATCTTTCCCCCCTTATATTAATGAAATATAGGAAGGCTAATGATTGTTGTTTACTTATATTAAATCCCACTATCTTGCTTAAGCTATTTTTCTCTTGGCTCATATTTTTTATTGAATATTTTGGGTTTTCTAACTATACCGTCATATATCAATAGAATTTAAGTACTTGAAAGAAGGGATCATTTTGTTTCTGTTTTTATATTCCTAGCACCTAGCACAGGGTCTTACATACAGCAGGCATTTAATATATGCTTGTTGGATTTGAATGCACCTGTTGAGATAATTCTGGATCCTGGTTCTTCCATTCAGTGTATAAATTATCCCCTTTCAGCTTTGTGTTATTAGAAAATTTGGCAAATGTACTATCTGTGTCTTTATTAAAATCTGACAAAAATATTATAAAGCCCATGGCCCAGGAGAGATGTCTGGGCCATTCCTCTAGAATCCTGCTTGCAAGTTGACATCAACTTATTAACTAATTTGTTTAGTTCTTAGCATTCAATTAATTCCAAATCTACCCTACCTCAAGGTTGTTGTGAGACAAGCTTTTTGTAAACACTAAAGAGGAAAGGTCTGAATCTGGGACTTCATTGGTATATGGAACTCCCATGTGAGGAAACTCCCTGAATCAGTGCAAATGAGCATCTTCTTAGCAACTTACAATTTTAGACAATTTCTTATAGCACTGAGGGCCTAATTGGTTTGCCCAAGGTCATCTCAGTGTGTCAGAGACAGAACTTGAATCTAACTGTTTAGCTCAAGACCAGCTCTTTACCAATTATGCCAAAATATCTTTTTCTTCCTTCCTTCCTTCTTTCCTTCCTTCTTTCTTTC
>NC_058131.1:246194312-246224790 GCF_016433145.1 Gracilinanus agilis
ATATATATATATATATGTATATATATGTGTGTGTATATATATATATGTATATATATATAAAATTTTTGGAGTTAGTAAGCTGGGTTCAAGTCCTGCCTCAGATACATATTTGTTGCGTTACCCTGGGAAAGTCACTTAACTTCTCTAGCTTCAGTTTCCTCATCTATAAAATGAGAGGGTTAGACCTAATGACCTCTAAAGTTTCTTCTCATTCTAAATAAATGATTCCATGGTCCTATGATGAGAAAATATCAGTGTCTGATACAACCAACCACACATGTACCTGAAAAATGGTTGTCCAGTCTTCGCTTGTAGTCTTGCTTTGCTTCTAGTCTTAGCAGGAACCCTTTGCCTTGTCAGGAAACCCATTCCACTTTTTATTTTTATTTTTTTATTTTTAAATATTTTTCCATATTTACATGATTCATTTTCTTTCCCTCCCCCCTTCCAGAGCTGATAAGCAATTTCCCTGGGTTGTACAAATATTATCACTTGATACCTATTTCCATATTATTCATTTTTGCTATCGAGCACCCATTCCGCTTTTGGATAACCTTAATTGTTAGGAAGTTTTTCCTTATATCAAGCTAAAATTCACTTTGAAACATCTCACTGTTCTTTATAACATCTCTAGGGTCAAGCAGAACAAGTGTGTTGTCCTTGTCCATTTTGTTCCTGGCCACTCATATCCTTGATCGTAGCTCTCATATCTTTAATGAGTCTTCCCCATTAATAAAAGCATACCTGGAGGGGTAGTGTCTCTCCACCGCCCCCTAAGCCCATGGGTCTGGTTTCCAGTCCAGCCACAACAGCCATCATCTAGGGAAGTAATTTCTGCAGAATAAAGGACCAGATATCCCCACTAGTGCCAGCCACCTACCATCCACAGGACAAGCAAGTCATCTTGGCCAAAGCAGCAGAGCAAGGCAAATCCCTGAGCACTACCACTACCTCCTTGATTATCTTTCTTCAGATCTCTGTGGGAATAGGTGAGAACCCTGAATTTAAGATCCTTGGGAATAGCAATGCTTCCTACGTGGTACCTATGGTCGTCATCCTGGGAAGCAACTCTTGTGGATTTGCAGCCTGACAACTGCTTCCGCATAAGACCCATAAAAGAAACCTCTTACCACTGAAATAGGTAGATGGGAATACCAAGTACACACAAGGGTGTTACACACAAAAGGGACTACTCCCACAAACCCACTAGTGGTAGGACACACAAGACAACCTTCACAAGGGATGTGGGAAATGGGTAATGGGCAAAGTACACACTTGGGTTGGCAATGGAAGTTGACAGTTTACTGGTCACCAGCCTAGCCAGGGAAACTCAGTTTTTGGAAGGTATCTAACAGTGGGCTCTCTCTTGGGGTAGAGGAAGGCACAGGAAGTGAATAAAAACAGTTTAATAATGAGTTTTAGGGTTGGAGATATAGGGAAAGGTCACACTAAATCTAGGTATCTATGGACAGACTCCAGGGACTGGAAAGGTGGGGCAAACTCTACTCTGTGCTAATACAGGCTGTCAGGTCCAGCTTGGCAGGTTAGAAGGGGAAATGGATGTCTCACAACTGGGTCCTCCAGTGATGATCTAAGGTTTTCCAGGAACACAGGTCCACAGCAAGTAAAATCCACAGAGAGATGAAGACAGGGAGCTGAACCAATCTGGATGTCCACCATCCAGAGCTAAGTTCACTGCTCCAACCTGAACTTCCACAGGATAGATGTTTCTAGTAGGAGACAAATCCACTTTCCTGGGCTCTTCACTGGAGACAGTTAAAACAAGCATCTAACTGCCTCAGCCATACCAGAATCACTCTAAGGAAAAAGACTTCCTTCTTTCTCACCGTTCCATGATTGGAACTCTCCAGCACTTGCTGGACAGGCCTGGCTGCTACTTTATAATAAATGTCTAAAATCCTAATTTTTCTTATAACACCACCAATCTCAAATGGTTCAAGTCAAAAACTGATATATCATTTTTATTAGTGAAAATGACATTTAAAAAAGGTATTATCATTTGCTTTGCTTCTGTACCCAACAGTCCATGGGACCTTTTCATTTGGATTTTAGCTGAAATATTCCTTCTGGGGGTGTTTTCTCCTCCATTGGTACATTAGTTCCTCTGGAGCAGGCACAGTCTTATTCTTTTCCTAATATCCCTACTGCTTAGCAGAGTGTTTTGCACATAGTAAGCACTTCATTTGTTTTCATTCTTCTATCCGTGCATTCATTCTTGCATTGCTTCATTCCCTTATCTCTTAATTCATTCAATACATGGGAATTGAGCTTCTTCTATAGGGATATACTATGTTAAAAGAGGTTGAAATGCTGCAGATGTAGTTGTCCCCAGTCTGTTTTTTTGTCTTTTACCCTTACCTTCTGTCTTAGAATCAGTATTGGTTTCAAGGCAGAGGAGTGGTAAGGGCTAGGCAAAGGGGGTGTGCCCATGTCACACAACTAGGAAGTTTTTGAGGCTAGATTTGAACCCAGGACCTCCAGTTTCCAGGGCTGACTCTATCCACTGAACCACCCAGCTGCCCCTGTCTCACTGTTTTTCATAGAAGTCTGGTGATTCCTTATTTAGGATTTGATCCCCAAACTCTTTTACCTGATCACCATTCAGCCATATGTGTTGATTCACTCTATTAGAATATGTAAGGGAGGGAATCTTTCCCACTCAATTGAACACGGAAGATCCAGACATTCAAGTCAATCAATTATTGGCATAAACTAAGTGCAGAACAAGTCTTTAATCAATTTTCTTTAATCAACTTGGGCGAAGCAAATTGCTTTGGAGTCCCTGGATGAAATTAGATGTGGACATACAGAAAATCCTTGTTTTAGATATTGAGAAGAAAGGAAAGAGAATAGAAATGATTTTTGTTCAACAAATTAGAACATAATGACAAGAGTAATGAATTTGGAATAAGAAAATCTGAGTCCAAATTCTCATTGTACTGTTTTCTACCTGTGTGTCCTTGGGCAAGATGCTCTCTCTCTCTGGACCTCAGATTTTTTTGTTTCCTCCAAATGAATTTTGTAAGTATTTTGGCAACTTTTATAAAGCAACAACTGCTTGTTAACTTAATTAGTGTAATGTGAAACCTGTAAACAAGATAGTATCATAATTTTTATTATATTGTCACAAACAATTAATCTCTCTCCAATTACATAGCTCTTCCTATATTTCTGAAGAAGAGCATTATGTAGTTGTTTATCTTAATACTGAACTGTCTCTTGGTAGGAAAATGGACAAATCTTACCCATGACCAAGAATAACATTATTCAATTGAGTAAATGCGTGTATCTTTCTCTCTTCCATAAAGTAGCCAAGAAAAGTAGGACTGTCACATGATATAAAGATTAGTTTATTTTGCTTGGTCTCAGAGGACAGCACTAGGTTCAAAATGTAGGAGCTGGAAAGAGGCAAGTTTAGGCTTGATATCAGGAAACCTTCTAACAATTTGAACTGGAATGGACTGCCTTGAAAGATATGGGATCCCCTCTTAGTGGAGGTCTTTTTAAAAAAATTATTTAGGTTCCAGGTTAAGATGGTGGCAGAGTAAAAAGCAGCTGCTTAACCTCTCCTAACTGAAACATATAGGACTCCTCAAGGGAACATAAAAACAAATCCAGACGAATGAAGGGACACCACAACAGGGCACAGCATTGAAGGTAAGTGAGATCGGGGCATTTCCATGCTATAAGGGGGTGAAATAGCTCTCACTAAGACACAAGCTGAGCAACCCCCTCCCCCCACACCACCTACAGGGCCAAAGCCAGTGCACAAGAGCTAGAGCAAGTTTGGGGTATCTATTAAGTCCTTGACAGCTACCTGGGGTCACTAGGCCCTGTTCCTGAGAGCAGCAAGACTTAAGACCCCAAGAAGCTAAAGAAAGCACGGACTTTGAACACAGACCCTGAGCACAGGTGTGGACCTTGAGTGGGGACCCAGTGCAGAGGGGTGCATGACTGTGGAAGCAGTGTCCTGAGACTTGTAAAGGAGCCTCCAGCAGAGGAACAAGCAAGGGGACCACCAGGAGGCTTGACCCTGAGAACAACTAGA
The DNA here is from genome assembly GCF_016433145.1 of Gracilinanus agilis. Lineage (NCBI taxonomy): Eukaryota > Metazoa > Chordata > Mammalia > Didelphimorphia > Didelphidae > Gracilinanus > Gracilinanus agilis. The sequence goes on from NC_058131.1 coordinate 246,198,382, forward strand.
CCTGAGACCTCAGGAGCCAAAAGAGTGCAGACAGACCCTAGGCGTGAGGATAAAGCTGAGAGGGTGCTGGGCTAACAATGGCAAGCCAGAGACAAGAATCCCAGAAGAGAAAGATCAAGAAGAAATCTTTAATACTCGACAACTTTTACACAGAAAAAATCCTGAGAACAGAGCAAACAGTAGAGGAGGACAAACAAGTAATCATATCCAAACCTTCCCCAAAAAATGAAAACTGGTAACAAGCTATTGAGGAATTCAAATCTGAAATTATGAGAAAGATGGTAGAGACCTGGCAAGAAAATAACAGTTTAAAAGGCAGAATTTCGCAATTATAAAGTGAGGCTCAGAAATCAAATGAATTGATAAGCAAATTGAAGACCAGAAATGACCAGTTGGAAGCCTTGAAGAACCAAACAGACCAGATTCAAAAGGAAAACCAAAAGATTATAACCGAAAACCAGTCTCTAAAGGATAGAATTGGGCAATTAGAAAAAGATGCGCCCAAATCAAAAGAATTAATAGCAAATTGGAGACCAAAATCAAACAGCTGGAAAACAAGATAGACCAAATCGAAAAGGAAAATCAAAAGAATATAGCAGAAAACCAGTCTCTAAAGGCAAGAATTGGGCAAGTAGAAGCCAATGATCTCTCAAGACAACAAGAACAAATAAAGCAAAGTCAAAAGACTGATAAAATAGAAGGAAACATGAAATATCTCACTGAGAAAATGACAGATCAAGAAAACAGGTCTAGAAGAGATAATCTGAGAATCATTGGTCTTCCTGAAAAAACAGAAATTAATAGAAATTTGGACTCCATACTAAAGGAAACTATTCAGCAAAATCGCCCTGAAGTTCTACAACAAGAGGGCAATATAGACATTGAAAGGATCCATAGATCACCCTCTACACTAGACCCTGAAAAGACAACCCCCAGGAATATAATAGTCAAATTCAAGAGCTTTCAAGTAAAAAAATTTTACAAGAAGCCAGAAAGAGACAATTCAGATATCAAGGAGCACCAAGCAGGATCACACAGGATCTGGCAGCCTCCATGCTACAAGACCGCAAGGCTTGGAATATGATATTCAGAAAGGCAAGAGAACTGGGTCTACAACCAAGGATCACCTTCCCATCAAAACTGACTATATACTTCCAGGGGAAAGTATGGGCATTCAGTAAGATAGAAGATTTCCAAGTATCTGCACAGGTCTAAATGGAAAGTTCGATATCCAACCACAAAAACCAAGAGAAACATGAAAAGGTAAATAAGAAACAGAGGGGAAAGAAAGAAAACTTATTTTTAAATTTACCTCTTTAAGGGCTTCAATAAGATCTAATTATTTGTATTCCTATTTGGAGAAATGTTATATGTAATTCTCTGTAGTGAACTCTATTCACTATTACAGTATCCACTATTATAGTAATTAGAAGAATTATTCACAGGGAGAGGTTGGAGTACTAAATGGCCTAAGATGATAAGAGGGTAGGTGGGAAAGAGGGGGGTGAATAGTAAGAGGACACCAAGAGAAACTTGAATGAATAAGAAAAATAGGATATTCTATTACACACAAAGAGGGCATGGGAAGGGGAGAGGATGAATACTATTATAAGCAGGAGAGGAAGAGAGCATTAAGAGGTAATATTTAAACCTTACTCTCAGTGGAATTAACCCTGAGAGGGAAGAGTAGCTATATCCATTGAGATATAGAACTCTATCTAATCCTACTGAGAAAGTCAGAAGGGATAAACCAAGGGGAGCAGAGGAGTGGGGAGGTCAAAAAAAGGAGGGGAGGAGAAGGGAGAGGGAACTCATTAGGCCTTAAAAATAAAAAGAGGGGAATAACAAGGGAGGGGGTAGAAAGGGTAGTAAATCAAGGGAGGGGACAAGGGTTACTGGTTTAAAACAAATCACTGGTTTAAAAGGAAATAGCCTAAGAAGAAGGGGTAGAACTAAGAGAGGATACCAAAATGTTGGGGAATACACAGCTGATAATTATAACTCTGAATGTGAATGGGATGATTGATTATACTAAATTAAAAAGCTTTTGTACAAACAAAAACAATGCAACCAAAATCAGAAGGGAAACAACAAATTGGGAAACAATCTTTATAACAAAAAACTCTGACAGGGGTCTAATTACTCAAATATACAAGGAGTTAAATCAATTGTATAAAAAAATCAAGCCATTCCCCAATGGATAAGTGGGCAAGGGACATGAATAGGCAACTTTCAGATAAAGAAATAAAAACTATCAATAAGCACATGAGAAAGTGCTCTAAATCTCTAATAATTAGAGAAATGCAAATCAAAACAAATCAAAACAAAACAGCTGAGGTATCACCTCACACCTAGCAGATTGGCTAAAATGATAGTAGGGGAGAGTAATGAATGTTGGAGGGGATGTGGCCAAATTGGGACATTAATGCATTGCTGGTGGAGTTGTGAACTGATCCAACCATTCTGGATGGCAATTTGGAACTATGCTCAAAGGGCTATAAAAGATTGCCTGCCCTTTGATCCAGTCATACCATTGTTGGGTCTGTACCCCAAAGAGATCATAGATAAACAGTCTTGTATGAAAATATTTATAGCCACAATTTTTGTGGTGGCAAAAAACTGGAAAATGAGGGTATACCCTTCAATTGGGGAATGGCTGAACAAATTGTGGTATATGCTGGTGATGGAATATTATTGCGCTAAAAGGAATAATAAACTGGAGGAATTCCATGTGAACTGGAAAGGCCTCCAGGAATTGATGCAGAATGAAAGGAGCAGAGCCAAAAGAACATTGTACACAGAGACCAATACACTGTGGTAAAATAGAATGTAATGGGCTTCTGTACTAGAGGCAATGCAATGATCCATAACAATTCTGAGGGACTTATGGAAAAGAACCCTACCCACATTCAGAGGAAGAACTACAGGAGAGGAAACACAGAAGAAAAGCAACTGCTTGAACACATGGGTTCAGGTAGACATGATTGAGGATGTAGACCCGAAACTCCCACACCAATGCAACTATCAACAATTTAAAAATAAGTCTTGATTGATGACACATGTTAAAACCAGGGGAAATGCACATCAGCTATGGGGTGTAGGAGGAGGTCGGGGGGTGAAGGGGAAAGTAAGAACATGAATCATGTAACCATGATAACTTTTCTAAAAAATAAAAATTATTAAATAAAAAATACATGTAAAAATTATTTATTTGTTACATTAAAATGTTCAATTAAATTCCTTCCTCTCCCTCCCTCCCCCATTAGAGAAAACAGCATTTGACAAAAAAAGTATATACATATGTAAAACTATGTCTTACTCATTTCCATTTATTGTTTCTTCCTCTGGAGGTGGACAGATATAAGTCATTCTTCAAATAATATTTCTGTTACTGTATATAATGTTCTCTTGATTCTACAATTTCAATCTTCATAATTTCATGTAGGCCTTTCCATGTTTTAAAAGATTAACCTACTTGTCATTTTTTACCGTTCAGTAATATTCTCTCACAATCATATGACAACTTATTTAGTCATTCCCTAATTGATGAGCTTTCTTTCAATTTCCAGTTCTTTGCCACCACAAAGAGAATTGCTATAAATATTTTAGAACATATAGGTCTTTTCCTTTTCCCCAAATCACCATAGGAACCAAATCTAATAGTGCTATTGCAGGATTGAAAGGAATACACAGGTTTTTAACTCTGAGCATAATTACAGTTTGTTTTCCAAAATGGTTAGATCAGTTCACAGTTCCACCAACAGTGTATCAATGTCCCCATTTTTCCACACCCTATAACATTTGTCAATTTTGCCCTTCTACCATTTTAGCCAATCTCACTGGAGCTCTTTAAAAAATCTAAATGGCCACTTACTAGATATATCTCGGGGGAATTCTTTTTTGGTATGAGTTGGCCTAGATGGTCACTGAGGTCTATAGAAATTCTGAATTTTTTTTGGTTCTATGTCATAATTTTTTTGAGAACTGGAGAATTTCCTGTTGCTAATTCAGCACTGTCCAAGGGGAATGATGTCTTCCAATAGGCTGGCATGAATATTCTCTTCTACTGAACAGGCAGGTACTGAGAATGAAGATAAGAACATATGACAAGTGACATTGATGGTGCTATCCATTAAGTTCATCCATCTCCTTTTGTTCTGAATCTGTGCTTACAGAACAACCTTCTGATATTATCTCTCCCAAGTAGAATTTCCTTTTGGCCAGACAACACACTAATTAGTCAATACAAGCATTCCATGTCTCTTGGCAGTTTTATATATCATTGTAAATTTAACAACTTGGCATGGCCTTATTTAGGATGAAGATCTTTCTCAGAGGCAAATCATTTAATCACCTTTGAGTAAGACAGGAAAATGGAATTTGTGAAATTGGAAAGCTAAAAGCCAGTCCTATACTCTCAGTGGCTTCATCAAAGTGCAAATTCGCCACAAAGCTCAGCCCTTCAGTTGGCCTCTCTGTTTTTTAAGCATTACTTTTAAACTACAACTATTATCAACATCTGCCAATCTGTTCATCTTTGGAATTCCTGCCCTTCTGCTGAACTTTGGGAACTGAATGCATAGCTATGAATGCATATCTAGGACTCTCTAGACTAGATTAGATGCTTCCCATTCCATATATCAGTTCACGGGGCCATCTTGCCATCTGTTTTGTCATCAAATGCTTTCCAACCCTTGTTCAAGCCAAATCAATAAAATCATTACATTTGGAAAGGGAGTATCAGTTGGCTGTCCTATGATTCAAGTGGTCTTTCCTGTGTCTTACCAGGCCAAAACTCCCTTTCCTGGGCACCACTCACCTTTAAGTATTGTATTAGGATGGCTGATGATGATGAGGAGGAGGCTAAGGGACTAAGGTGAAATCTGTGAGCAATCCCCTCCTCACACACTGTCAGCCACTAATACTGTGAGACTATGAGGGGGGTCCCCTTCGGAAATTGGGGGACCCGAGGAAAGGCGTGCCACCCCTTGAGGGTTGGAGGGAAGGCTTCCACACAAAGTGGAGTATGTGCTGATCTGATTCGTTGTTGTTCTGAACTGGGGCTCACATAAGCATCCCCCCTCTCCACCATGGAGGGGGGAAGGGTCAGGCTCAAACATGGATATCTGCCTGAATAAGCTGTAGCATTCCTATCCTTAACTGTCTCTCAAGTAAAACTAAACACTAGCTTACTTTTCTATTGTTTATTGATGATAACAAGGTAAAGGATGAAGGTGAAGGAAAAGGGTGATGGTCAGTGGGTGCAGGAGACCCTGAAGTTTAACCCCTTCCAGGTCTTTCGCCTTGCGGAGACCAATTCTGTCTCTACACAAAGCTTCACCTGCCCTTACTGCTAAGCCTATGCCTATATTCCGAATCAGTTGGTTTATATTAGATAAAGGACACTGTAAGGCAAGGTTCAAGGAAAGAGGAGTTCAGGGGTCTGCTCCCCGATGGAATCCAGAACCCTCAAACACTGACTGGAACATCTTGGACTCAGGAGATATCAAAATGTCTGTGAAATGATGGTAGCAGATCTTATCAATAGGTCAGGTAACTCTCAAGGATACCTTCAGGTTGTTCAGAGCTCGTTTTCTCTGTCTCCCCTCCCGGAGCTCTTCCCCAGAAGACCCCTTCTCAGGTAAATCCTTCCCAGAAGTCCCTGCTCTTCCAACTGTCATTTGGTCTCTTGCTCCTCTTCCAAGATTCTATGCCTCCTCCAAGAATTCCATCCCTGGCCTCCATTCTCACAGTATTGATTCACTCTATTAAAATATGTAAGGGTGGGAGTCCTTCCCAACCACCTGAACACAGGAGATACAGACTTCTCAACTGCTTCAATTTATGTAGGCATAAACCAAGTATAGAATGAATCTAATCAATTTTCTTTAATCAACTTGGGAGGAATGAATTGCATTGGAACTCCTGCATGAAATTAGATGTGGACACACAGAAAAAGTATTGATACTGGTTGAAAGAATCGGACCTATCTCTGAATAGATCCCTATCCAGGTCTTTTCTCTCTGTCTCCGTCTCTGACTCCGTCTCTCTCTGTCTCTGTCTTTCTCTTTGTCTCTGTCTCTGTCTCTGTCTCTGTCTCTGTCTCTGTCTCTGACTCTGTCTCTGTCTCTCTGTCTCTGTTTCTCTCTCTCTCTCTCTGTATCTTTCTATATAGATACAGATGTAGACATATCTCAGAGGAGGGATTCTAATGAGACATTTGTCAAGCTTCCAGGATTGGAAGTTCCCTTGCACCTCTACAAAAAGTAACTGGGGGGGATGGGGAGTGAGTCTCCAGAGAATGTCACAATCGCCACCCCTAAATACTAATGGAGGGGGTCACTGACCATGTTACTGGATATATTAAAGAAAGGACAAAGAATGCATTCATCCAGGAACTGAAAGGATTATTTAGAAGGAAAGGCAGCTTCAGAATATAACTCCCTTCAGTGCAGAGCTAGGAATCTGAGAAGTGAGCAGGACCTTAAGAGAACTTTGTGAGGACTCTGTGGAGGGAGAAAAGAACTTCCAAAAAAAAACACAACAAAGAGCTGTGAGTTTATCTTTAGGCCACATGAACTCTCCAAGCTTGAGTCTATTCTCTGTAAGGACCCTGTGCATCTAATATGAGAGTGTGTCCCTAGTTTGGGGGAGATGTTGCTATAACAACTGTCTTTGCTGTACATGTTTTGTAAATTTTCCTTTTTAAAAACTAATGAACTCTGACTGGCTAATTGATGATTAATCAGGAATACATTAGAACATCTAGGTAGTACAATCCTGGTCCTGGAACCAGGAAAACCTGAGATCAAATCCAGCCTCAGATACTTGCTAGCTTTGTGACCCTGGACAAGTCACTTAACCCTGTTTGCCTCAACTTCTTCATCTGTAAAATGAGTTGAAGAAGCAAATGGCAAACCATTCTAGTATTTTTGTCAAGAGGACCTCAAATGGGGTCACAAAGATTTAGACATGACTGAAACTACTGAACTACAGCAGTATGGGGACACATTGGAAGGGAGCTCATGATAAACAATAGGAGATAGCTCTTACCAGTCATAGTTATAGAGACCCAGAGACCCAGATTCCTAGTTGGAATGGAAATTGGATTGGAACAGGTGTAAACTCCTTAAAGGCAGAGACTGTCTCTGTCTTTGTGTCTCCAGCACTCAGCATAGTATTTGGCACATAAAATGCATGTAACAACTGTCTTTTTTTCAGCAGTTAACCAACAAATATTTAGGAACATATAATAATATTAATATTTATTTATAATTTATAGTGATATTGTACATATAATGATTTACAATGATATTTACATACATTTAAATTTTCCAACCTGTTCTTTATACTTTATCTTGTTTGAGTTTCGTTCTAACCCTATGAGATAGTCATTAAAGTATTATGATTCCTCTCCCCTCCTCCCTCTTTTTTTTTTTTTGCAAATGAGGAAACTGAAGCTCAGAAAGGCAAATTAACATCCCAAAGTCATACAGTTAGTAAGTGTCAGGGTTGGGATTTGAATTAAGTCTTCCTGCCTTTAATAAATGTTGGGTTTAGGGGCAGCTAGGTGACTTAGTGGATAGAAAGCCAGGCCTGGAGAAGAGAGGTCCTGGGTTTAAATAAGATCTCAAACACTTATTAGCTGTGTGACCCTGGGCAAGTCACTTGACCTCAATTGCCTAGCCTTTACCACTCTTCCATCTTGGAACTGATACTTATATCAATTTTAATATAGAAGATAAGGGTTAAAAAAATAGAGAGTGCATTTAGTATCAGAAAACATGAGTTCTATTTCCCCAACTTATGTTCATGACCTGTAAAATGCCACTTACCCTCTTGGCCTCCTTTTCCTTATTTGTAAAATGAAGGAGTTGGACTAGAACCAGTTTTTCTTAACCTAAAGTACATGACTTGATTCTTAAAAAGTATTTTAATGACCATTATTTCATTGCAAGTGGTTTTATTTACAATCTCATGTATTTTATTTTATCCATTTTTTTGTATTTGTAAAAATATTTTATTTTACAGATTGCATGTAATAACAAATTTCCACATAAGTTTTCCAAAGTTATAAGATCCAAATTGTCTCTCTCCTTCCCTTTTCTCCTCCTTTCTGGAGCTGGCAAGTAATTCAATCAAGAGTTATACATATATTGTCATACAAAACATATTTCCATATTGTTCATTTTTGTAAGGGAATACTGATATAAAACCAGAACCCCAAAATAAAAACCCAAATAAACTAAGGTGAAAAATTATATGCTTTGATCCGCATTCTGACTCCAACAGTTCTTTTTTTTTTCTTCTTCTAACAGTTCTTTCTCTAGAGGTGGATAGGGTCCTCAGAATTGTCTTGAATCATTATACTGCTGAGAGTAGCTAAGTCTATCACAGATGATCATCCACAATATTGCTGTTTCTATGTATAATGTTTTCCTAGTTCTACTTATTCCACTCTACATCAGTTCACGTAGGTCTTTCTAGCTTTTTCTGAAATCATTCTGGTCATCATTTCTTACAGCACAATCATATTTCATTACCATCATATACCACAATTTGTTTAGCCATTCCCCAATTGATGGATATCTCCTCAATTTCCATTTTTTTGCCACCACAAAAAGAGCTGCTATAAATATTTTTGTGTAAGTAGGTCCTCTCTCCCACTCTTTAAAAAAATCTCTTTGGGATATAGACCTAATAGTGATATTAATGGATTAAAGGATATATACTATTTTATAGTCCTTTGGGGCATAGTTCGAAATTGCCCTCCAGAATGGTTGGATCAGTTCACAATTCTACCAACAATGTATTTGTGTTCCATCCCCTCTAGTATTTATTACTTTCTTTTACTGTATTGGCCATTGGCCATCATATTGGCCATTCTGATAGGTGTGAGGTGATATCTCAGAATTGTTTTATTTTGCTTTTCTCTAATCAAGAGTCATTTAGAGTATATGCTTATTGATGGCTTTGATTTCTCATTTGAAAACTTCTTATTCATATCCTTTGACCATTTGTCAATTGGGGAATGGGCTTGTATTATAAATTTGACTAGTTCTCTATAGAGTTAAGAAGTGAGACCTTTATCAGATATTTTGCCCATTTAAAAACATGATTCTGAGAAGGGATCCTTAGGTTCACCAGATGGATTGAAAAAAAGTTAAGAAACCCTGGATTAGAGTGTCTTTAAGTTCCCTGCCAAATCTAAAAACCTGCAAATTCCAGTAAGGTAAGGCTCAGGTTCTGCTACTCTCTGGTTATGTGATTTTAAGTAAGAACTTTGCCTCTCATCGCATCTCAGAGTCCTTCCCTATAAAATATTAATACTTCTAAAGATCAAATGATTCCTGAGGTCCCTTTCAGCTTTAGAAGCTAAATTCATTAGAAATTTATTGCCTTCTGCTTTTCTATACCTCTTCTAGTCCACATAGTTTGTCTCACCAACTAAACTGACAGTTCCTTTGCCATAAAATTGGTCTGAGAAGATGGCTGCTCTGACCTCAAATTCAATTGTCAAATTGTACACAAGGCCAGGAACCTAGAGCTTAATCAATATTATGAAAGAGTAAAAGAATTAGAAAAAAAAAGGTTTTTCAAGCCTGTCAGATTCTGTTTCTATAGATTAATGGAATGGGATGACCACAAGACAGATGAAGCCTGGGTAATATCTAGATTCCTTGGCTTCTATCCCTCATGATCCACATTTTTCAGGGGGATTTGGAGGTTGAGTCTTCATATAGTATTTGAAAAAATGGTTTCAAAAGAAACAGGCAGTTGCCAAGATGTCCCGGGAAAGTTTGCACATTAGTTCTAAATTCATTGGGTATATATGAGAGAGATGTATGTAAAATTTTTTATTGTGTAAATATGAATATTGATTTAGTATGTTCAAGAACTTCTCTTGCTGAAAAACCTTCAGTAGCTCTCTGTTGCCTATAATAATACCACACCTTTTCTAACATTTTAATGTTTGCAAAGTTCCTGCTTTACAATAACTCTGTAAGGTTGGTGGTATAAATATTATTCTCATTGTCATATTATATATGAAGACAATGAGGTTTTAAGAGTAACATGATTTGTCTAGGATCATATACAATTTGTAGTTGTTCTAAGAAATATTTATTTAATTGAACTGTCTGAGGTAAGATTTGAGGCCGGGTGTCTTGAGAGAGGCCTGTTGAACCACTCTGTATGCCAACCTGCCTATTACCATGTAATACATATTCTGAGGCAATTAACCAACTCTTACTCACATTGATGAGTTGACTCTCCAGGCTACTATGTCCTCTTAGGGTATCTCTGAAGGAGCTGGGGTGGATAGTCTTTCTAATTCTATATAGCTCGTGAGCCCCCACTGGTGTGCTTCCTGTCATATTTATCAGTTGATTATCAATTGATCAGCTGAATTTAATTATCTTTTAGGAAGGAGTATTTACTGTGGTGCTATATAAGGACAACTGCTAAAAAACATTTTGTCTTCCCCCCATAAAATCTACAATAAATTCAGAGTCTGCATACAAATTTTGATAGAAAGTGATCTAAAGTTTAGAGATTGGAAGTGGCAAAGTGGTAGCTCACAGCTACCACAGCAAGAAATCACAGTGATTTCTTGAAGTTCTTTTCTCCTTCACAGGGATTCTCAAGAAATTCCCCTTTGACATAGTGTAGTTTTTTTTTCCCTGGACTCCTTGTGGAAACACCAATCTGTCTTCCTGTTTTATATACAGTCTAATCACAGTTCCTAATGAGACATTGCTACTGGCCATTGCTGTCCTGGGGGACAATGCTGGGACATTCAAGAGAAGATAGGCAGTCTGAAATTCTCTCCACCCATCAAAGCTAACAAAGTTCTCCCATAGCCAAAATGAAGGGAGAAAAAGGAGACTTAGGCTGATGCCAAAACTGAGATATTATTGTACTTCCCACAAATGGTTCCTCCTCAGGGATTTTACTGGAGAGCTCTCTTTTGGCTCTCAGTTGTTCCATTCTATTTGGATTCAAAATGGCTTGATATTTTATAGACTAACTCTAGGGCATGATCAAATTTCTTTTGTCATTCCAAACATATTTCCCGTACAAGTTGATCACTCTAGTTGATCAGTGCCTTTCCACATTTAGTGCCAAGTCTGACTGATTGAAACTCGTTCTTATCTCTTTAAAGTATTACATTTACTTTAAATGGGTTGGGCTGATTTGACAATTTATTCAATTTGGCCCCACCATTATACTACTAATTTTGTTGTTCATTTGTTTCAGTCCTGTCTGACTCTTTGTGGCCTCATTTGGAGTCTTCTTGGCAAAGATCCTAGAGTGGTTCGCCATTTGCTTCTCCAGCTCAGTTTACAGATGTAGAAATTGACTCAAACAAGGTTAAGTGATTTGCTCAAGGTCACACAGCTACTAAGTGTCTGAGGCCAGATTTGAACTCAGGAAGATGAATCTTCCTGACTCCAGGCCCAGCACTCTGTCCACTGTACCACTTAGTTGCTCCATTTCTAGTCATAACAAAGCCCAAGCTCTTCAGTGCCAGTCAAGACCTATTCATTCCTTATATCCCTACTCAACTTTATCACCCACTCCTATATCAAACCTTCTACTACAGCCGTGTGAACAAAGCAAGCTCTTTAAAAATGCCATGTGGAGGAATTGGATAAGATGGCATCTGGGGTCTCTTGCAGTTCTATTCTAGGTCAGTGATTAGAATCTTTGTTCCTTCGGTTCCCTCTCACCTGAAATCTCTACTGCCTATTCCAATTCTACTCATCCTCCAAGCTCTACCTTTTCTACGTGGTCCTTTCCAACTCACAATGATTTTACCCCCTCTAGATACCACCCACTGACAATCAGAATTGACTCCTTGGAGTCATTCCCTAATTTTTCTGCATGTCAGTATTCTCCTTCCAGTAAGACTGTCATCTCCTAGAGGGCAGGCCCTGTGCACCATATTTCTTATATCTTCAGCCTCTAACATGTGTAATGTGCACAATAGGTGCTCACTTACACATTCATGTCATTAATCATCATGTATTCCAGCCATCCATATTTGACAGAAGAGGAAACTGTGACCCAGAAAATAAGTGCTGACATGACACAGTGAATTGGTGGTAGAGCCAGAACTAGAACCCAGAATTATGACACAGGAATCCAAAGCTATTTTTGACCACACCCTATACTGAATGAATCAATATTCCGGGGCCATATTTCTTAGTTTAGTCTGATAGGCAGAGAAAGGGAGGGGTATGTAGATATTTGCCAGAAATCATATTTATTCCTGGAATTTTGTTACAGTAAAAGCAAACACAAGAGAAGACTTGGTTAAGGCAGGGTCTGGGGCTGAGGTATGGGCCCTGGGAAATTATACGAGAGGGAAGTTGTTTCAGTGCGAATTATTGTGATCTCACACATGTGACAGAAGAAATCACATTTCTGACTAAAGTTTGAAGACCTGGATCTCAGTCTCACCCCTACTATTTATGAGAACAGTGTTTTTAGGGGATTCCCTGTACTTTAGTTTCCCCGTCTATAAAATGAAAATAATAACTCACATTCCTCTAGTGTTTATTTCACATAGTGTTTTCTTCACAACAACTCTGCAGGGTAGGCAGTGTAAGCATCTTATGAAAGGTTAAACTGAGGCACTGAGACTTGAAGGGGTGGTTCACCGTCCTGTAGATAGTAAATGAGAGAGCCAAGATTCCAACTCAGGTCCGACTCAAAGATTGATATTCTTTCCACTATCACAATGCCTCCTACTTTATGTGTGAATCAAATGACATAATGCAATTATAAAAGTGCACTAAAGTTATCGACTATTATTGTTTTAAACTTATGAATATCCCTTCCATTGCATGGGCTTTTGAAGCTGGGCCCTTTTCCAGTCCTCCTTCTCCTGATGAAGGCTGCAAACTCCTTGAATTTAGAGATTGTGCTTTAGCTAAACTTGGCCATTTCCCTCAGCATTTAATGGCTCTGCACTCAGTAGACATTTAATAAATGTTATTGTTGTTGCAATGCTTTTTGCAACACTCAGATGTTACCACCCTTAGGCAGAATGTGTTTCCAGAACCAGACTTATTGCACTGTTGGGAAAGGCAAAGGGAACCTACGTGATGGAGAGACTGATCTTCCAGGTGGGATATGTTTGAAATAAGGTCTCATTGACCCCCATCATTAAACAGACCTCTCTTTGCCCATCTCTAGATTCAGTCCATTTTTCTTCGGTTACTTTGATTGGCATGCACCAAGCTTGGCAAAGAACCCTGGTAGTCACCAGCCAGGAACTTCTGCTCAGGTTAACTAGTCAGTCCAAGTGCTCAGGGAAGCTTCTAATTAAGCCTCTACCTGTTAGGTTAGGAGGTCTCCAAGGCCCCTGGCAGCTTTTGCTCTTCTGCTGAGCCCATGAATGGCCAGTATTTTTTTCAATCTGTGTTTAGAGAGCAGTTAAATGAAGTTTTAGAAAGGAGATAATGGGAACTGGCTGATTCAGCCCTGCCAGAAAGATATGGAGAAGTTGCCTTAGGCTACAATCATTCACTGAATTAAGACTGCTTTGACGGGGCAGCCAAGTGGTACAGTGGATAAAGTATCCCATCTGGAGTGAAGAAGACTCCCCTTCTTGAGTTCAAAACTGGCCTCAGATGCTTACTAACTATGTGACCTTGGGTAAGTCACTTAACCCCATGTGTCTCAGATACTTCATCTGTAAAATGAGCTGGAGAAGGAAGAGGCAAACCACTGCATGATCTTTGCTAAGAAAACCCCAAACGGGGTCATAGAGAATCGTACACGGCAGAAAAATGACTCAACAGCAAGAACAATGAGGGAGATGAGTGAGTCATCTGGTCCATGGCTCTCATTTTACAGGGGAGGAAAAGAAGGCTCAGAGAAAGAGGAAATGACTTGCACAAATGATGACAAAAACAGCTTGCTCTGGTTGTTCTGAAAAATGGTCTGAAGACCTAGGTTGGAATGTTGACTTTGGTGCTTTTTGTCATTTCTACTCAGATGATTTGGAAATTCAAGCCTTTGTGTCCAGCCTGAGTCACTCTCTTGAGCACCTGTCCATCAACAACTGCCTTTAAAACACACACACACACACACACACACACACACACACACACACACACACACACACTGTTACCTTCTAAAACCAAACCAAAACAAACCAAAACAAAAAACCCCTCTTACCTTTTATCTAAGGCAGAAGAATGATAAGGGATAGGCAATGGGGGTTAAGTCTAGGTAGTGTTTGATGTTAGATTTGAACCCAGGACTTCCTGACTCCAGGGGCTCTTTATCTACTGTGCTACCTAGTGGCCTCCACCCCCTGCCTTTTAAAAAAATAGATTTTTATTGTTATCTTTTGTTTCAGCTAGATTTCCCCTTGTATCTTTAACTGCTTACCACCTCCCAGTTACTTTTTGAACATCTTGAACTTTATGTTTATGACATGTTGGACAAGTCACTCTTTGTGTCTCGGTTTACTCATCTGCAAAATGAGGGGTGGATTTGACGAATTCTAAGATCCACTTTAGCTCTAAACCCATGACCCTAGTACTTGAAGTTCTCCATTTGACAGAAGAAGAAACTGAAGCTTGCAAAGATGAAGTGATCTGGCCAAGAACACATAACTAGAAGCGAGAAGGGCTGAGAATTAATATCAGAGCACTTGATGTTAGGAGATCTCTTCGGGAGATGTTGTTTAGGGTATGTTGAAGTCACATTTAACCAGTTCAAGATAGTTGAATGTTAAATTTTTACTGTGATTATTTACACCTTCAAAATCAACAAAACATACAAATCAGGGCTTGATTTATTGCTTTTTTAATTGTCTAGACTTAAGAAAGTGATGGAGACAATGTTAACGATGCAGATTAAACTTAAAAGTCTGTCTTTTGTACATTTTTTCCAGAGAGATAGTTGTTAAACACTGACCGACACATCACTGCCTGTAGGCATCTCAAACTCCACATGCCCCAAACAGAACTCATATCTCTCCTCTCACATCTTTTTACTGGCTATCTTTCATTCCCACAGTGCTCTCAGTCTTTATCTTTGCTTTTTAGCTTTGGCTTCCTTCAAGATTCAGTTCTAATCTTCCTTTCTGCAGACATTTCCTGGTCCCCTTAGCTGCTAGTTCCTAGCTTAGGAGATAACCTTTTCTCTAGTTGATATCCATCTTGTATGGACCTCATTCTTTATGCTCTGTCTTCTGCATCTGAATGTAAACTTCTGAGGGTAGAGATGGCATGCTGCATCCCCAGTACTTAGCACAGTGGGTGGCACATAGCTTAGTAAATGTTTGTTGAATGACTGTGTGACTTGGGCCAACTCACTCTTTCTCTGAGCCTCTTCTGTAAAAACAAAGGATTAATTAAATGCTCTCCAAGAAATTTTTAACACTAAATGCCCTGATATTAAGTCTCAGCCCTTTTGATTTCTAGTTACAAGATCTTGGTCAGATCACTTCATTTTTGCAAGCTTCAGTTTCTTCATCTGTCAGATTGAGACTTTCAAGTCCTAGGGTCATGGGCTTAGAGCTAAAAGGGACCTTAGAATGCATCAAATCCAGCTCTCATTTTGCAGAACAGTAAACTGAGACACAGAGAAAGTCACATAAGCAGTAAGTGAGTAAGGTGGGATCTGAACTCAGGTCTTCCTCCCTTCAAATCTAGCTGCTTTCTCTCTCTTTGTCTTCCTATCCCTGTTCCTCTCTCCCTTTAGTCTCTCTCTTGCAGCCTCTCTTTGCCTCTCTTCTCTCTGTCTCCCTGCCTCTATCTCTCCCTCACCTTCCCTCTATGACTCTTTCCCTCTCTTTCTCATATTATTGTTATTAATTATTATTTTTATTGCTTGAAAATGCATCCAAAGACCCAATAAGTACGAACCCATGATCAACAACCACAAAAGAATCAAAACTGAAAGTCAATTGTACAAAAATATTTATAGCCGCACTCTTTGTGGTGGCAAAAAATTGGAAAATGAGGGGATGCCCTTCAATTGGGGAATGGCTGAACAAACTGTGGTATCTGTTGGTGATGGAATACTATTGTGCTCAAAGGAGTAATGAACTGGAGGAATTCCATGTGAAGTGGAATGACCTCCAGGAATTGATACAGAGTGAAAGGAGCAGAACCAGGAGAACATTGTACACAGATATGGATACATTGTGGTACAATCAAACATAATGGACCTCTCTACTAGCAGCAATGCAATGATGCAGAACAATGCTGATGGACTTATGAGAAAGAACGCTATTCACATCCAGAGAAAGAACTGTGGGAGCAGAGACACAGAAGAAAAACAACTGCCTGAACACATGGGTTGATGGGGATATGATTGGGGATGTAGACTCTAAGCAATCTCCCTAAGTCTTGATCAATGATACATGTAAAATCCAATGGAATTGTGTGTCAGCTACGGGGGGGTGGGGTAAGGGGGTTTGGGGGAGAGGGAAAGAACATGAATCATGTAACCATGGGAAAATATTCTAAATAAAAAAAATTAAAAACATTGAAAGTCAAAATAATAAAGAACAAGCTTGGTCTCAAAGAAGAAATGTGAATAGCTACCTCCCTTCCATTTCACCTCCAGGCTGAGATCTATGGTGGGGAACTTTGTCTATGATGTCAGATTTTTTTATTGTGTAGACTGGTTTTACTACATTTTTTTTCCTCTTTATTTTATTAAAAAAATAAATTATTATAAGGGATGACTCCGAGAATGGGATGCAGGGAGAAATCAAAGCAATGTAGAAACAAAAGATATCAATAAAAACCGATTGAAAAAAGAAAATGGGGCTGTAGGATATGGGAATGGAGAGAGAAAGAGAACAACCATATCCTGAGCCTGCTCAGCCATTTAGGAAAGACATCTCACTCTTCATGTTGTGTCCCGCTAAAAATCCACATGGATTTATAATGAGGATCTGATAAAACCATAAAGGTGGGAGCAATCAGTCAATCAATCCACAAGCATTTACTCAGTGCCCGCTCTAGTCTCCAGAGGCTGGGTACCATTCTGGGGCCAGAAATCTGTGAAATCTGTTACTGTTGTTTTTCATATGTGCTTTTCAGTATCCAGGTAAACTGTAATCTGATTTTTACACGTGCATTCCCTGAAGGTAATATGGACCTCTAAAAAGATAGGGCCAAATGCACAGGTGCCCTTGCACTTACTTATTATCGAGAAACAACAGGGCTTTTTGGAAAGAGCTCTGGAGGGTCTGGGTTCATATCTCTGCTCTGCTACTCTGTGATCTGAGGCAAGTCACCTAACATCTCCCAGCCGAAGTTTTTCCCCATCTGGAAAATGAAGGGGGAAGGGATAGCTAAATTAGATAATCAATCCGTAAGGTCTCTTCTAACTCTGGAATTTAAGTTCAGTCATTCAGAGATCCCTTTTTTCCTTTCCCATCTTTCATTCTGGGTCCTAGAAAGTATCTTTTGGAAGGAGAGGTTTCAGGATAGAACCTGCTATCTTCTGAAATGAATTTTAATGACTAACAAAATATCAGAATGCCAAAGAATGCCAGCGTGGGAATGATAGATTGTCTGGTGCCCCAGGAATCTGTCCCACCTTCTTTTATGTTAGCCAGCTCCACTTAACACACCCTCAGTAGTTTCTGCAGGGAATGATACTAAGAAATTATTTACCTTTTCTCTATTTTCCCATAGTCTTGATCTGTTCCTATAGCAACCCTAATGGGGATTGGGTTGCTAGAAAAGCATTAGTTTCTATAGAAACGATTTGTTCTATAAGAGAAAAAGTTTACTTGGTAACACATGAAATCTAATATTAGGATTTTGGGGTTTGTTGTTGGGACTGTTTTTGTCGGCCAGAAAAATAAAAAAAATTTCTCAGGGCCACCTACAGACCAAAGCTTCAGTCTAAAGTGCTGAACTCTACTGCTGAGAATAGCAAGTATTCACAACTCTTGGAAACATGAGAAAGGATGGGGCATTCTGTTCCTGGAGATCTTGGGCGAAAGGTCAGAGTTCCTCTCTTCTAGACTCTTGCCACAGTTCACTTGCATGTAGGCAGGGGCTCGTACCAGTTGCCCTTCTTAGGCTAAGCATTCTGTGTGTTGACTGAAGCTCTCCCTGGTTTTCCTTGCTCTCTAGTCCCGCCCTCTCTGGCTCTTAGTTTCCTCCTAGACACTGGCTCTAAGTATATGATACTGTAATCTTGGTTTTTCAAGAGCTTTTCAAGCAGGATTTTGAGTGAATGTGAAACATTTTACAGTGGGAAAGGTGGGCGGTTAGTTCCACATTGTTCTTTCCTTCTGTTGGGCTGTAGCGACCTCATGAGTCACCCCATTTTGAAAACTTTGAGGCTATACATCGATATTTTGCCCACCTAGTCAGAGGGAACCAGCTAGCATTCATCTGTCCTCACAAACTGATTTAGCTAATTCATGGTCAGATTCATAGAGAGTCATGAAAGAAAACTGAAAAAAGAACCCTACATCATAGAAAAGAATGTCTTTGCTAGAATGTTTTCCCGCAATTTACAGATAAGGAAACTAAGGCCCAGAGAGGTTTTCCTTAAATTCACAGATCTGGGGGCAGCTGGGTAGCTCAGTGGATTGAG
The DNA here is from genome assembly GCF_016433145.1 of Gracilinanus agilis. Lineage (NCBI taxonomy): Eukaryota > Metazoa > Chordata > Mammalia > Didelphimorphia > Didelphidae > Gracilinanus > Gracilinanus agilis. The sequence goes on from NC_058131.1 coordinate 246,216,976, forward strand.
AGCTAGGCATAGAGACGGGAGGTCCTGGATTAAAATCTGAGCTCAGATACTTCTTAGCTGTGTGATCTTGGTCAGGTCACTTAACCCCCATTGCCAAGCTCTTAACACTCTTCTGCCTTAGAACCAATACACAGTATTGTTTCTAAGACAGAAGGTAAGAGTTTGAAAAAATAAAATAACATAAATTCACATGATCAGTGGTTGAGCTAAGACTGGGTTCACAAGTGATCCCTTGGCCCCAGTAGAAGATGATCTTGCCAAGACCCAGGTCTTTTGGTTCCTTGCCTCCAGGACTTTCTATTCTATGCCTCTTGAAAATGAAAACCTTCACAACCAATATTTTCTTGCTGTCCCTTTCTTGACCCTCCTGCTTTTCTTCAAACAAGATATTCTTATCTCCCATCGCTGTGCCTTTTCCCCGGCTGTCCCTCATGCTTGCAATGAATTCACACTTCACAGAATCCCTTACTTCCTTCAAGACTCAGTTTGAGCATCTTTTATAGGAAGCTGTTCCTCCTCTGAGAGTGTCCTCCCTTAAGATCTTTTTCCATTTTGTATTTGGCCTCTTTATACAGATTCTGCACATGCTTCTTTCTCTTGGTTGGTTGGCTATCGTCCTCCATACTTGAAGAGGACCAAAATGGCATTGCTGTGACAGTGTCAATGTACAGTGGGTCTGACTGGCCAATCAGACCAATATAAGCTTGGGCGATGTCTTTTGGCTCACTCATAAATTGGATTTAAGTGTCAAGTGTTGGATTTAAGAGGTGTGCAAAGTGTATATACATACGCAGATATGTACACATATACACACGCACATACACGTATGCATGGACCTGTGGTCTCTCCCAATACAAAGCAAACACTTCATTGTCTCACTTGTCGTAGTACCCCCAGCACCTAGCACAGTGTCTGATGTGACTCATAGCAGGTACTCAGTTAAGACTTGATTTGTAATGGGATAAGAGAATAACCATTTGCCTCAATTTCCTCATCTGTAAGAGCTGGAGAAGGAAATGGCAATACTCCAGTATCTTTGCCAAGAAAACCCCAAATGGGACCACGGAGTGTTGGACCTAACTGAAAATGACTGAACAAATAGGCTAAGAAGCTAGAATTATATGGATCACAGGCATAATAGAATCTATAACTACAAGGGACCCTAAAGATGACTTAATTCAACCCCCTCATGTGACACATAAAGAAATTGAGACATAGAGATGAAAAGATATCTGGCCAAAGTCATAGAGATAGTATGAAGAGCCAGGATTTGATCTCAGTTTCTCTGTCTTTAAATGTCTTGCTCTGGGGGACAGCCAGGAGGTTCAGTGGGTTGAAAGTCAGGTGTAGAGACAGGAGGTCTGGGTTCAAATCTGGTCCCAGACATTCCCTAGTTGTGTGACTCTGACAAGTCATTTATCTCCAATTTCCTAGCCCTTACCATTTTTCTGCCTTGGAACCCAAAAAGTAAAGGTTTAAAAAATGTGTCACACTTTTATCTTTCCTGTTCAAGGTTCTAGGGATTTCAGTGCTGTTAATATGCAAAGTCACCTTCAACCTTTTCAAACTCCTTCTGGATAAGATTTTCTATTGGCACCAAGGGATCATTTGTGAGCCCAGCCAACACGTGGCATTAGGGTCTGGGTCATAGTGTCACATAGAACACTATGCCTGGAGCCAAGAAGACCATTTAGATCTTAGTGCTAACTAGTCATACAACTGTATGCAAGTAATTTAAAATCTCATGCCTCAGTTTCCTCATTTGTAAAAGGAAGAGGTTGGACTTTACTGACTTTTAAGATCCTTCCCAGATCTTATTGGACCTCCTATTCAATGATATGAAAGACTTGGAGAAAACCACCCTTACGAATAGAAGTGGTTCAGTCATCACATCTTATTTTGTTTTTTTGGGAAAAAAATCTTTCCTGAGATGATTGAAGGTGTGAATTGCTGCTGAGGGGGTGTTGGTATATGACCAATCTTTTAAATTAAAGGGATTTAGAGGGCTTATTAAAAGCTTAAAATAGGATTGTTGAGATTCAGACAGTATTAGCTGGATCTCAATTTCTGGTCTAGAGATTCTATTGCCTTAAAATTTTTTTTTTTTTACTTCATTATGTGTGGCCTTTAAAGATAATTTTTTTCTTAACATTTCTTCCTTCTCTTTCCCCCTCCTCTCTCTACTTCTTCTTTTTTAATAAATTAGGCTACTGATTTCTGGAGAGGTGTCTTCTAGCACAGCTATTATATTTTTGGCAAGAAGATATCCTGTTGGGATCAGAAGAGAATCATTTAAAACCTTTTATCCTGTGGCAAGACTAAGTTTTTCTTTTGAATGAAACTAGTTCTTGAGTGGGGTCTGGGGGTTCCGAGAAGCCCTGTAGGAACAAAAGTGCTGAGCTTCTGAGGATGGGACCCAGTCCTAAGTGTTTTCAGCAGACCTTTCAAATATGGGACTGTAGATGGGCCTTGGAGACAGAAAAATCTAAGAGATTGATACTTATCTCTTTTTCATCTTAGAAAATTAATAGTGTATTGGTTCCAAGGCAGAAGAGTGGTAAGAGCTCAGCAGTGGAAGTTAAGTGACTTGCCCAGGGTTACATAGTCAGGAAGTATCATAGGCCAGTTTTGAATCCAGAACCTTTTGTCTCTAGCCTGTCTTTTAATCCACTGAGGTGGCCCTGATACTCATTTCTTCTTGCCTTCATGTCCCTCACTTGTGAGATGGGGGGATTCCCTTTCTATACCAAAAGGGAGGTGTGCTATTACTCTTAGAGAGTATTGAAAGAAGTAATAAAGTCATCTACCAACTCTAGTTCTTAACCCTCTGCAATTCTTTGACTTAACCCATTCATTCATTCACTAAATATGGATTTATGGAGTTCCTCCTATAATCACAGGACTATATGCCCTATTTTGTGGGAAGATCAAGATTGTCCCATGCAGTCTTGGTAGAGCTAAGATGACCCAGGATGCTGTTATACACAGTGTGTGCAAGTTAGAAGCCCACTAGGAGATTACTTTAGAGTATAAGAAGATCTAGGTAAAAAATGAATGGATCTATGTTTTTTACCTGGAAGTTGGGATTTCTAGGGACTAATTGGAGCAACAGGGAGAATGAGAAGACGTGAGAAGAGGAAAGAATAGCATGAATTTTGGGGGATCACAGATCATTCTCTACATATATTCATTAATGACATTATTTACTAATGATTTGTACATCCAGGCAGAGCCATGGCACCTGCCAAGGGCAATAGAGACTTGTAATTACATTCAAGTTCTTCTGAACAATTAGCTCTACCAATATAGCCTGAATGTGTCTTTAACATTGGCAAAAATGCCCCAGATGGAACGAGGAGTATAAGGGGAATGGGGAAATTTTAAATAGTCCTTTTTCTCTTCCTGGCTAGGGAACAGGATTTCATAAAATGAACTAAAAAAGACTATTCCTTGGTGGTATCAACTCCGATCATCACATGATTTTTAATACTGATCTCAGAATGTTCAAGTTTGAAGGGACCTTATAGAATGTCAGAGCAGGAGTGGACCTTAGAATGAAGAATGCTAGAAAAAGAAGAAACTTAATGGAAACTCTAAGAGCTCAGGGGGTTTTCTTTAGAACATAGAATGCTAGCTAAAAGGAATCTTATGATAAAATATTTAGGGATCTTTTTGCCAAGACAAACACAGGAATTATATGAACACAACTACAAAACATTTTCCATACAATTAAAACTAGATCTAAACAATTAAAAACATTAATTGCTCATGGGTAGGATGAGCTAACATAATAAAAATAACAATCCTACCCAAACTAATTTACTTAGTTAGTGCCATACCTATCAAACTACCAAGAAACATTTTTACTGAGTTAGAAAAAAAATATAACAAAGTTCATTTGGAAGAAAAAAAGATCTTTTTGTGAAGGGTGAAAAAAAATGTGAAGGATAGGGGCCTAGCAGTACCAGAATTTAAGCTGTACTATAAAGCAGTGGTCATCAAAACAATTTGGTGCTGACTAAGAGCCAGAAGAGAGGATCAGTGAAATAGACTTTGGGTAAATGACTTCAGCAAGATCATGTACCCCCAAACCTCAGCTTTTGGGACAAAACCCCACTATTTGACAAAAACTGCTGAGAAAAATGGAAACCAGTATGGGAGAGATTAGGTTTAGATCAACACCTCACACCCTACACCAAGATAAATTCAGAATTGGTGAATGACTTAAATATAAAGAAGGAAACTATAAGTAAAGTAGATGAACATAGAATAGTATACCTGTCAGATCTATGGGGAAGGAAAGATTTTAAGACCAAGTAAGAGACAGAGAATATTAAAAAATGTAAAATGAATAATTTTGATTACATTAAATTAAAAAGGTTTTGTACAAACAAAAACAATGCAACTAAAATTAGAAGGGAAGCAACAAATTGGGAAAAAATCTTTATAACAAAAACCTCTGACAAAGGTCTAATTACTCAGATTTATAAGGAGCTAAATCAATTGTACAAAAAAATCAAGCCATTCCCCAATTGATAAATGGATAAGGGACACGCATAGGCAATTTTCAGATAAAGAAATCAAAACTATCAATAAGCACATGAAAAAGTGTTCTAAATCTCTTATAATTAGAGAAATGCAAATCAAAACAACCGTGATGTACCACCTCACACCTTGCAGGTTGGCTAATGTGACAGCAAAGGAAAATAATAAATGTTGGAGTGGATGTGGCAAAGTTGGGACACTGGTGCATTGCTGGTGGAGTTGTGAATTGATCCAATCATTCTGGAAGGCAGTTTGGAACTATGTCCAAAGGGCTATAAAAGACTGCCTGCCCTTGATCCAGCCATACACTGCTGGGTTTATGCCCCAAAGAGATAATAAGGAAAAATACTTGTACAAAAATATTCATAGCTGCGCTCTTTGAGGTGGCAAAAATTTAGAAAATGAGGGGATGCCTTTCGATTGGGGAATGGCTGAACAAATTGTGGTATCTGTTTGTAATGGAATACTACTGTGTTTAAAGAAATAATGAACTGGGGGAATTCCATGTGAACTGGAATGACTTCCAGGAATTGATGCAGAGTGAAAGGAGCAGAACCAGGAGAACATTATACACAGAGACGGATAAACTGTGGCACACTTGAATGTAATGGACTTCTCTACTGGCAGTAATGCAATGATCCAGGCTAATTCTGAGGGGCTTATGAGAAAGAATGCTATCCACATCCAGAGAAAGAACTGTGGAAGTAGAAACACAGAAGAAAAACAACTGCTTGATCACATAGGTCAATGGGGTTATGATTGGGGATGTAGACTCTAAATGATCACCCTAGTGCAAATATCATTAATATGGAAATAGGTTTTGATCAACGATACATGTAAAACCCAGTGGAATTGCTCATTGGCTATTGGAGGGAAGTGGGAGGAGGGGAGGAAAAGAACATAAATCATCTAACCATGGGAAAACATTTTAAATTAATTAAATAAATGAACTTTAAAAACAAAAGGAATTTTAGGTAATATAAAATAAAAGAATATGGTAATATAATCTAACTCCCTCATTTTATAGGAAACAGACCCAGAAAGAAAAGACTACCTTAAGATTACAAAATAAGTTCAAAACTGAATCAGGGTTACAACCTAGTCACATGTCTCCAATTCTAGGGTTTCCCCAACTGTACCATGATGTTCTAGAAAAGAAATATGTCCTCAGGTTTCCTGATTTGGAGAATACATGAAGGAGAGTTCTGGCCTGAGCTTCTTCAGTTCATGACTGGGATACTGGGTGTTTTAGTATATTATCAGATAAATCAGGCTACAAAAGCATAGAGAAAAGAAACAATGATGTATAGGGCAAAGAACAATGGGAAACTGGGATCTAGTTTTAGTTTCAAGTCTGCCAATTCCTGGTTATGTGACCTTGGTCACTCCCACTTGCTTATCCATTGTGGAACAATTGGATGCTACTTTCTTTCACTTACCTTTCTGCCTGAAAAAAGCCCATGATTGTTGCTAAGAGATGGAAATCAGATAAGGCAGGAGGTGAATGTCTCATTGAAAACCTGTTTCCACACAAAAATGGAAGTGGACATATAATTTCTTCAGAACTACTTTAAGTGTCTTTAAGTTTCAGAGAATGTTTTCCCTAAGGATGCTGTGACATTCAATCATTCCCTTGTTTCAACTTGAGGTAGAAGCAAACTTTTTTGGTCTCTATCTGGGATAGGGTGTGTGTGTGTGTGTGTGTGTGTGTGTGTGTGTGTGTGTGCGCGTGTGTGCGTGTGTGCTGATGGTGGTGGGGAGTTTTGTAATCTCAAATTTAGCTTCTTTGAGAAGAGTTTCCCTGACCCAAAGTCTCATTGAGCCCACTGAGCCTGAAACCAGAACCATAGAAAAAGAAAAGGCTAGAAACCTGAGTGCTCTGGAATTTTCTGAATAATTTCAGAGCAATAATTCCCTAAAATCTGCTCTATAGCTTACTGTAGATATTCCTCAGCATGTGGCAGTAATACATTTAAGGTCCCATGAAGTAGCTAGATGGTGTAATGGACAGAGTATAGGATGGACTTGGGGTTAGGAAAATCTGAATTCAAAACCTGCCTGGATAACTTATTTATTAGTTTTTTGACTCTGGGCCAGTCAATTAACCACTCTTAATCTTGGTTTCCCTATTTGTAAAATTAGTACAATAATAGTACCTGCCTCATAGGGTTATAAAGATCAAATAAGATAATATATAATAGAATATATGAAAATGAGGTAATCTATATGGAAAACATTTTGCAAATCTTAAGGATCTATATAAATTCTAGCCATCGTTATTATTGTTATGCTTTAAAATTAAAATGGATGGATCATCTTATCAATTTTTTTTACAAACGAGGAAACTGAGGCCTCTGGACGCATACTTGACATGTTCATAGTTATTCAAGTTATATCAGAAACAGAGTTCAAACCAAGGTTCTCAGACTTTACATCCAAATGGTTCAGCCACTATATCACAGCTGCCTTTTTATAGTCTACTCTTTGATTTTGGGACTGGGCCCCCAGACCCAGAATCAGAGATGCCTTTAACTTTATAACCGAGGGCCAATAGTCAAAGTCCTGAAAATTTAAAGCCCTAGACATAAATATTTTCCTTTCCTTGATTTCTCTCTCACCAATAGCAGTAGCCACTTTGACTATAACTATCAGCATGTTAAGGATTTGGCCAACATTTTGACTACAGAATTTGACCCCAAATAATAATAAGTAGCATTTATATAGTGCTTTAAGGTTTGCTGATTATTTCTATACACACATATTTTTACATATATGTAAGTTTTCACTTGATTCTCATAACAAACCTTTGAGGAGGAGGATGCTGTTACCAGCCTTGTATTACAGATGATAAAACTGAGGCTGAAAGGAGTTAAATGACTTGCCAAGGGCCACACAGCTAATAGATGTCTGAGGCAATTTTTAAGCTCAGTTCTTCCTGACTCCAAGTCCAGCAACCTACCTATTATACCACTTCGCTGCTTCAGCAGAAGATCATTCGACTTCCCTAGGAATTTCACTTGTCCAAACATTTCCTCCTCCTTAAATCCAATTTTGACTGGCTCATCTTTCTTCTCCAATCCACCCCTAAATGTGTATGACCTGAAAAACATACCATCTTACAACCTTTTCTCTTTATATTCTCCCTCTTGGGAATCTTATCCATTTCCACGACCAGATTCATTTTATGCAGATGATTCATTACTCTCTCTCTCTCTCTCTCTCTCTCTCTCTCTCTCTCTCTCTCTCTCTCTCTCTCTCTCTCTCTCTCTC
>NC_058131.1:246229329-246250385 GCF_016433145.1 Gracilinanus agilis
TCTTCTTCTTCTTCTTCTTCTTCTTCTTCTTCTTCTTCTTCTTCTTCTTCTTCTTCTTCTTCTTCTTCTTCTTCTTCTTCTTCTTCTTCTTCTTCTTCTTCTTCTTCTTCTTCTTCTTCTTCTTCTTCTTCTTCTTCTTCTTCTTCTTCTTCTTCTTCTTCTTCTTCTTCTTCTTCTTCTTCTTCTTCTTCTTCTTCTTCTTCTTCTTCTTCTTCTTCTTCTTCTTCTTCTTCTTCTTCTTCTTCTTCTTCTTCTTCTTCTTCTTCTTCTTCTTCTTCTTCTTCTTCTTCTTCTTCTTCTTCTTCTTCTTCTTCTTCTTCTTCTTCTTCTTCTTCTTCTTCTTCTTCTTCTTCTTCTTCTTCTTCTTCTTCTTCTTCTTCTTCTTCTTCTTCTTCTTCTTCTTCTTCTTCTTCTTCTTCTTCTTCTTCTTCTTCTTCTTCTTCTTCTTCTTCTTCTTCTTCTTCTTCTTCTTCTTCTTCTTCTTCTTCTTCTTCTTCTTCTTCTTCTTCTTCTTCTTCTTCTTCTTCTTCTTCTTCTTCTTCTTCTTCTTCTTCTTCTTCTTCTTCTTCTTCTAGTGAAAACATAATAAAGCCAGATATTTGAGATAAAATAGTACTTGGTGTCAAAGAAAGGAGCCACAGTTTCCTCATTTGTAAAATGAGAGATAAGATGATTTCTAGATGATAACTAAGCTCCCTTCCAGTTCTAACATTCTATGATTCTGTGATGGGTGTCAGGTGAGAAAAAAGGAATAAAGATGATTATAACAATGTTAAGATGGTTCAGTGGAAAGAATATTTAATTGGAGCCAAGCAGATCTGAGTTCAAATCTAAACTCAGTCATTTACTACCTGTGTGACCCCAGGCAAGTCATTTCACTTCTGTCTGCCTCAGTTTCATCATTTGTAAAATGGGGATAAAAATAGGGTCTACTTTTTTAGGTTGTTGTGAAAGAGATAAGATAATATAATATAAGTATATAGCTTTACAAAACTTAAAACACTATGTAAATGCTGGCTATTATTATTATTAATTACCACTAGGCTTCTCTATAGGTCAAGAATAGGATGATGAGACTTTTCATTATAGTACCTATCCGTGAGCAGATACGAAGCTATAGAAAAGTTATCATCTACATAGGTGAACAAAGTATTCACTGTGAGAATATCACATATCCTTGAAATAGTATAGCTATAATTTGTATGTAAATTTAGAGTTAAAAGGTGCTTTCACATCTCATCTCATCTCATCTAATCTGGGGAGAGAGACAGAAAGAGAAAAAAGGGAGGAAAGTAGAAGGGGAGAGAAAATCGAGAGGGGAAAGAAAGGGTAGAGAGAGAGAAAAAAAGAGAAACAGAGAAGAGAGAGACAGAGAGAGACAGAAAAGGAAGAGGGAGAAGGGAGAGAGATACACAGAAAAAACAGAGGGAGGGAGGAAAGGGAGAGAGATAGGGAGATAGAGAAAAAGAGAGAAGAGTCTGAGCAAGAAAGAAAGGGAAGGGAGAGAAAGGGAGGAATAAATGAGAGAGAAGAGAGAGAGACACAGAGAGAGAGACAAAGAGAGACAGAGACAGAGACAGAGAGAAGACAATCTGAAAGCACAAGGGAACTAAATGTGTGTCAGTACAATTTCTTTGGAAGCAGATTCATGATGAGAATGGGACAGTCATGGATTTGCTGGATCTGATGACATTTTCCTATAACTTTCTCATTTATGTGCTGAGCACGATATTGTTTTTAAAAAAAAAAAAGCAAGTAAGGGGAATATTGTGGAGGCAGCCAAGGGCAAAAGGGATTTTTATGGACCGGCATCCCAGGGCTTGGACTAGTCCTGAAGCATTCTGACCTTCCCTTTGCTTTTGTCTCTCCATAAATGGCCTCAGGCTTCACTCATATAATTGAAAATTATAAAATGAGAAATTATTTTTAGAGGGGTAATTTGAAAAAGGCACCATCATTGTACAAAAGATGCTGTTATGTCTTTGTCTAGACAGAGACAAGGCAGTTTTCACAGAATCCCCAACTTCTAGAATTTCAGAGTTGGAAGGGATCTCGGTAACCATCTTGTCCTACTCATACTCTGCAAAAAATTCCATTATCACATGTCTCACACATGATCATCCACTTTCTGCTAGAAAACCTTCTATGACAAGGAGCACTTTACCTCCCAAGGCAGTGCCAGGCCACTGTTGGACAGTTCTAATTGTTAGGAAGTTTTCCCTGTCATCAAATCTAAATTTTCCTCTTTCATAACTTCCACCCATTGCTTCTGGGCCTACTTTTTAGGGGGCAAATAGAACAAATCATATCCTTTATCCACATGACAACCTTTTAAATACTCAAAAAAGAGCTATCCTGTTTCCCTGTTAGCTTTCTCTTCTCCAGGCTCATCTTTCCCGATTCCTTCCCCTGATCCTGACATGGGATGAACTTAAGGTCTTTCATTTCATTGTCCCGGTTGTGCTTCCTGGGATATTCTCCAGCTTTTCAATGTTCTTCCTGAGCTATGGTACTCATAATGGAGCATAGTCCTCCAGATGTGCTCGGATGAGGACAGAATTCAACAGTACCACCTCCTCATTATGCTTCAAAGCTGTGCCTTTCTATGGGAAGGAGAGTATTTTTGTGGAAAAAGCTCTGGGTGTGGCATAAGAGTCCCTGCATTGCTCCTCTCAGCTTGGTGTCATCTGCAAATAGGACAAGATACATCTTTGACAACCCAAATCATTGACAACTATGTTAATGAGCCTAGGGCCAAGGACAGATCCCTGGGGTCTCCACAGGAGACCTCCCATCTGGGTTGACATGGAAACACTGATTATTCTTGGAGTCCAGTCATTCAGTCAGTTCCAAATGAAACTTTTCATTAGGGCACCTCTCCATGAGCAGCTACTAAGCTGGAGAGAAGTTATTATCTGCATATGTGGAAAGAGTGAGGAAATCACACATCTTTGAAATATTGTAGCATCTGATTTCACTATTGTCTAGCCACCTCTCTTATTTTCTTCAAGAATAGGAAGAGATATTTTATTAAATGCTTTGCTGAATTTTAAGTAAACTTCACCAATAAAATGTACCAGTTTAGCCATCTTGTCAAGAAAGGATTTAAGATTAGTTCATCATGACCTATTCTTGATGAAGCAACGCAGGCTCTTTATAACCCCCCTCTTACTTTTCTACATGTTCATTAATCTAGACCTGGAAACAACTCAAGCATATTATTATTTTAATTTTATTTTTTCTTAATTACATAAAAACATTTTTAACATTTCATTAAAAATTTTTTTAGTTCTGAATTTCTCCTTTCTTCCTTCCTGTCCCCCCTCCTCGAGAAGGCAAACAATTTCATGGAGATTATACATAAGGCATATTATCTTTTGATTTACGAGTTTGATTCTCTTTTCTTTTTTGAAAATCAGGACATCTACTTTTCTTTGTTCCTGTAGTACCTCTCCCATTCTCCTCGAGTGGCCACAGTGGCTAAGTTTGTGTTGTTCACACATTGGTCCCAATATCTTTTTTTTTTTTAAACCCATAACTTCTGTGTATTGGCTCATAGGTGGAAGAGTAGTAAGGGTGGGCAATGGGGGTCAAGTGACTTGCCCAGGGTCACACAGCTGGGAAGAGTCTGAGGCCGGATTTGAACCTAGGACCTCCCGTCTCTAGGCCTGACTCTCAATCCACTGAGCTATCCATCTTTCCCCGGTCCCAATATCTTGAGAGTAAGAATTCACAAGGAGCATTGCGTTTGGATACATTTCCTGCATTCACCCAATTTCTTCACATCAGATGAATTAGCAGGATAGGATTTAGAGGGGTGGTGTCAAACTCAAAATAGAAACACGTGCCACTAAACTATATATAAGACTCCTTGTAGGCTGCATATTGACTTAGAATATTAATATTCATTTAAAATACTCATTTTTTATCTGGTTCAGGCAGTACTCGGGAATGTTTGGCACTTGTGATTTAGAGCATAAAGAGATCATAAGAGATTTTCTAGCCCAACCTTCTGAGGCAGATATATGGCCCCGTATAGCCCTGGATCTGGAGTCAGGAAGACCTGAGTTTCAATCCAGCCTTAGACATGCACTAGTTGTGTGACCCTGGGCAAGCCACTTAACTTCTGTTTGTCTTAATCCACTGGAGAAGGAAATGGCAAAGTACTCCATTATCTTTGCCAAGAGAATTCAATGGATAGCTTTGGTGTGATATGAGCCACAGTTTCATGAAGAATTGAACACAAATGAACAGCAACAACAAAGCCCAAACTCCTGGATGACCTAGGAAAAGTCACTTAGCCTTCAAGAGCCTCAATTTACCCATCTGTAAAATGGAAGAGGGAAACCAAATTTCTTGAGAGTCTATTCTAGCTTTAAAACCTAAGTGGGAGAGCCAGAATTCAAATGTTCTCTGATTCTAGGCCCAGTGCTTGGGTCCACTACATTATGCTGATTTCCCTAGTTTCATTTTCCTGAAGGTTAGTGCAGAAAAGGAAAAGATCAGCAATGTCAAAAGGGCCTTCTCCTTCCTTACATACTATTGTTGAACTGACATTTTCCAAACCTTTATGTCCCCCCCTCCACTCACATGGTTGTCATGGAAACTGTTTCCTTGGCAACCTGTTGACTTGTTTGGTTATAGAGTTTGCTTTATAACATGAGGCTAGCTGAAGTGGAGGATGAGGTTTTAAATGTCACCAAGGTAACTGCCAGCAGGCACTTAGAGTTTTAGGAAAAGGTGAATTATCTCTTTCAAACATTAGCATATTTTGGTTTGGAAAAAAATTATGCAGTGATATTGACATGTTATCTCCTGTTATTACAACCAAGTTCTACACATTTCAGTTTCATTTACAATTCAGCTCCATCTTTTAGGATTCATTTTTAAAGTAGAAATGAACAATACTAGCAACAAAATCTAAACAAAAACAGAACCTGGATAAAGGAGTGTGGAAATAATAACCATAGTTCTTACTTCTCTAAATATTTGTAGATAACAAGTTCTTTTAGTTTGTATAATTGTTAATATCCACCTTTTACAGATGAGGAAACCAAGGCTCAGAGACAGGAAATGACCTTTCCAAGTTGATACAACAAATAAATAAGGAAGTCAAGACTTAAAACCAGTTTCTCTTTCTCTAAATAGTGTTCTTTTTTAGCAATCCAATCCAATCCAATTCAATAAACATCTTTAAAGTATCTTCTATGTGTGAGGCACTGTACTAGATGCTGGGAAATATAAAAACAAAAATAAAATAGTCATTGCCCTCAGAAAGATTCAATTCTACTGGGAAGGAGGGATAAAACATGTACAATACAAAATATCAAAATAATACTTATATTTTGTGTGTACACCTATAAACATATAAACTTTGAATATATAAATCTATAAAAAGTAAGTTCCAGAATTACTGTCTCTCTGGACTTCTGAAAGGTGCTGAATTCTGAAACCTGACTTCTAGTCCTAACTTTGTCATTAACTAAAGTCACTCTATGACATCAGGACTCAAATATCTTAACTTTTTAGACCTACAGGCTGTTAGAAGTAGAAGGAACCTTTAGAGTTCACTGAAATTAGTTTCCTCCTCATTTAATTTTCATTTTTAAATATTATATTCTGTTTTAGAATCAATACCAAGTATCAGTTCTAAGGCAGAAGAGTGGTAAGGGCTAAACAGTTGAGGTATAAGGATGATATTAGAAATTAAGTCTTGTTTCATTAGTTTAGAAATAAGAAGTATAGAAGCTGGCTTGAGACTCTCTGTGAGGGCTTGGAGGAGGTAACATCTTTTGCCTTACTATCTGAGGTAGAAGAAAAGGAGGGAAAGCCCTGAAGGAGCTTAGTGGTTTTTTTTCCCCCAATTTGGGAAACACTATTGACTATCTATTACTGTTTTATAGATTGTTTTAACTCTGAGAAGACCAAGGAAATCCTTGGTTTTTGGTTTGGACTCTGAGTCTGTTAAGGCTCAGAGTCCCAAGTTGGTTCTGCTGAGACTCAGCCAACTAGCCTTTGCTATTGTTATAACTTGGAGGCAAAGTTAAGAATTATAAGGATAATAGTGTTAGTTTATTTAGAATAGTAAAAATTTGGGTTAGTCAGATCAGGAAGGATCAATGTAGTCTGTGGACACAGGAGAAGCAGTTCCTTGTGGAACCATGAGTTTTATTTGGGTGGAGTTAGAATCCCTTAGAATTAGAAATCTTTTTTATCCTTATATACTCTCAATAAAGTTATTTTTTTATAACAAGAGTTTCTTTAGCGTCCTTGCGCCTGGCCCTGAAGGGAAGTTTACTTATGAGCTTCACTTCACTGATATAAAGTGAGGATACTTTGTGAGCGCAGCAAGCAGAATATCTGAAATCAGTTTATAATCAATAATCAATTCATTTACTTTTAATTTTATAGTTTGCCTTTCATTTTTACAAGGTTAAGTGACTTACCCACAGTCACACAGCTAGGAAGTATCTGAAGCCATATTTGAACCCAGGACTTCACATCTCTAGGCCTGGTTCTTTTTTGTGCTTCTCCTCCTTATTTTAAAGAGGAGAAAACTGCAGCCCAGGAAAATCATATGATTTACTCAAACTCGGCAACAAGAATAAAATATATTAAGTACCATCTGTGTATAGAACACTTTGCTGGATTACCTTTGATCCAGCAATACCACTACTAGGTTTGCACCCCCAAAAGATAATAAAAAATGGTTGTACAAAAATATTCAGGGTCTCATTCTTCATGGTGGCAAAAAATGGAAAATGAAGAAGTGTCCCTTGATTGGGGAATGGCTGAACAAATTGTGGTATATGATGGTGATGGAATACTATTGTGCTATAAGGAATGATGAACCACTTGATTTCTATATGAACTGGAAAGACCTCCATGAACTGATGCAGAGTGAGATGAGCAGAACCAGGAGAACATTGTACATAGAAACTGAAAAATTGTGGGACAATCAAATGTAATAGACTTTGCTACTAATAGCAATGCAATGATCCAAGACAATCCCAAAGGACTTATGAGAAAGAATGCTATTCACATTGAGAGAAAGAACAGTGGGAGTAGAAACACAGAAAAAAACCATATGATTTATCATGTGGTTCTATGGGTATATGATTGGGGGTTTTGGTTTTAAAAGATCATTCCATTACAAATATGAATATTATGGAAATAGGTATAACCCAGTGGAATTGCTTGTCAACTCCGGGAGGGAGGAGGGTAGCAGGGAGGGAGAGAACATGAATGATGTAACCATGGAAAAATATCTTTAAATAAGTAAATATTTTTTTAAAAAAAGAACATTTTGCTGGGTATTGGACAAGAAAGAATGTTTAGTTATTTTTCCTGACTGTCATGAACCCTAAGGTCTAGTAGAAAAATGGCATTGACACAAGTTATAATACAAAAAAGATAAGACAGCAAAGGTAGTAAGGGCTGAAGCCCCAGATCTTTTCAGATTGGCCCAGAGTGCTTGTTTCTATAGCACCCTGCCTTGCCATCTCTCTGAATCTCAGTTTCCTCCTTTGGAGAAAGGAATGAGGGTAGAACTTTATGATCTTTAAGATAACTTACAGCTGCAGTTATGAAATTTTATGAAACAACCCAAAGCAAATCTGAAGCAGATGAGAATCTGTTTTAGTCTCATAATTGTTCTTAAATAACAGGATTTGCACCCAGTGATGTGTTGCAGTGGTACATTATTACACGCCTTAGGGTGATAATAAACACCAGGAATCACACTAAGAGACTCCCAAAACACACTTGGGGGAAATGTTTTCGGACTATATTTACAGAGATCATCCTGATGGCACTCATCCCCTCACTTGCCCAGGAAAAAAGTCTTATAGAAAAATAGGATGACATTCTGACATATATTTGTTTTATTAATACTAGTGCCGTGCATTTCTTTAGGTGGCATATACATATACACGCACACACATATATAACCATACCTAAACATATACATATATCTATATATCTTCTTGTTCAGTTGTTTCAGTCACATCTGAGTCTTCGTGAGCCCATTTGGGGTTTTCTTTTCAAAGATACTAGAATGGTTTGCCATTTCCTTCTCTAGCTCATTTTACAGATGAGGAATTGAATCAAACAGGAGTTAAGTGACTAGTCCAGGATCATACAGGTAGTCTGAGGCTGGATTTGAACTTAGGAAGATGAATCTTCTGATTCCAAGCCCAATGCTCTGTCCACCACCTGGCTGCCATCTAGAAATCTACATCTACATTTATATCTACATCTATAGCTATCCATATAAACACATATATTTAGATGAAAAGCATTATCTCTCTGTCTCAATCAGACTGTAATTTCAGGGGCTACCCACAATCCTGGTCCTTTAATCATCACTAGAGCTCTGAGCTCCACTATTTCAGATAGTCTAGTTTATCCCTCTTTAGGCAACCTGGTGATTTCCCTCTCCCAGGGGTTTATTATGCTGATGCCAGAATTAGTGGGGACGCCTAATTGGCTTAGCACACTGGAACTCAGAATTCTCAGGCTCAAGAGATCTACTGGCCTCTGTCTCCTTGGTAATAGGTATTCTGGGCATATGCCATCATATCCAATGAGGATTTATATTTGAATAAACTTGGCTTGATCTTGGTCACATAATGAAAATTCACATTTCTGTAGTGCTTTAAAGTTTAGACTACTTGTAAAATAATGATTATTAATATTGATAGCTCTGTATAGTCACTAAACCTTTCTGAGCTTCAGTTTTCTCATCTGTAAAATGGGAATAATGATACCTCTTGTGAAGGGCAGCATGACAGTGGCTAGAATAGTCAGGAAGTCCTAGGATTAAGTGCTGACTGACATATATAGGATATAAAATTATATTAGTGCCTCAGGTAACTCTCTCAAAACTATGAGTTGTATAACAGTTGCAGATCTGCAATTGGTAGACTTCCTTATTCCAATGAAGTCACATCTGGATTTAATAATAACAAAATAATAATAATGATAATAATAATGTTCTCAGGTTACATATCAAACAAGTTAAAATAAAAATATTTCTATAACAAAGAGGTACCACTTCATAAAGCAATATTGAAGACCGACAATAAGTCCGAGCTTATCAGATATAACCATCATTGGTTGATCTCCAGTTAGAATGAATGAAATAGGATCCCAGAGTGGAACCAAAAGACCCTTGATGGGTGACATGCAATTGATCTTACAATTGCCAGCAATAAGTTGGCAAAGAAACATTGAACAAAGGGTTGAGTCAAATGGATTTGTTGACATCAACCGAGGGGCTTTTTAATATAAGGCCAGAATCACTGCTGCCAGAAATTATAGAAAGTCCATCCTTACAGAGCTTACACTTACTGAGCAATGCCCATTAAGCAAGGAAGCTGTAGAAATTGTGCCACAGATCACCACATTATGCAAACATTTAGCACCTGCAGAAAAAGCTTAGATAGAAACAATCAAGTGGCTCAAATGCTTGCTATCCTTCATAAGATGGATAAAAACTTTCTTGATATGTTCATAAACTAATGGATAAAAATATCTACACTACAAATATGGTCCCTCAAATATCTTGAGAAATCATCAAATTAACTGTATTGGAACTGGAACATTATCGCAGACTAAATTGTCGTCTACAATCACCTGGACAAAACATTTTCCCATAACAATTTAAGAACAGTATTTTGTGGGCAGCTAGTTAGCACAGTGGATGGAGCCCCAAGCCTGGAGTAGAGAGGACCTAGGTTCAAGTTTGACCTTAGACACTTCATAGCTGTGTTACCCTGGACTAGTCATTTAACCCTGTTTGCCTACCTGTCTTTCTGTCTTCCATCGCTGCATTCACTAATGCTTGGAAAGATTTCTTCCTATATATATCTTTTAGATTTTTTTCTTTTCCTTCATGGTTTAGCTCAAGCATTCTTTCTCTATAAATCTTTCCTTGATCCCTCACCTCCAGCTGAAAGTGATTTCTTCCTTCCTCAAGATTTTCTTATTATTTTGTACAGATCTTTACTTTGAATTTATCCCTTTTCCTATGTTGTTTGTGCACTTATTCTTCTCTTCCTATTAAAGTTCTTTAAAAATAGTTTCTGTGTCTTATTTATCTTTATTTTCTAAGACCTCTCTTTACCCAATCAGCCAATAAACATTTATTTGGTGTCTCCTATGTGCCAGGCCCTCCGCTAAGTGCTTGGGATACAAAAAGAGGCAAAAGACAATCCCCTGCCCTTAAGGAGATTACAATTTAATGATGGAGACATCATGCAATAAAATACACATAAAGCTCATTATATATGGAATCAATAGGAAGTAACTAATAGAAGGAAGGCACTAGAATTAAGAGGGGTTGGGAGTCACTGATCCAAAGAGTACATGTTGGAGAGTGAGGTGTAAGAAGACTGAAAAGGAAGGAGGAACCTAGGTTATGAAGGGCTTTGAATGCCAAACAAAGCATTTTGTATTTGATTCTGGAAGTAACAGGGAACCAGTGGAGTTTTTTTAGTAGGAGGCAAACATGATTGAAGCTATGCTTTAGGAAAATCAATTTAGTGGATGAATGGAGGATAGATTAGAGTGGGGAGAGAATTTAAGACAGGTAGACCCACCAGCATGTTTGTAGGTTATTGCATCAATCCAGGCATGAGGTGATGAGGGCCTGTACCAGACTGGTGGCAATGACAGAGGAGAGAAGGAGACATATTCAAGAGGTGTTGCAAAGGTGAAATCTATAGGTTTTTGGCAACAGATTGAATCTGAATGAGAGGTCTGAGAGAGAGTGAGGAATTCCAGATGACTCCTAGTTTGCAAGTCTAAGGGACTAGGAGAATGATGTTTCTCTCTCTTAATAAAGAAGGTAGGAAAACAAGGCTTAAGGGGAAAAAGAATGAGCTCTGTTTTGGACATATCACTTTTAAGATATCTGGACAAGATATATGAAAGGCAGTTATTTGGAGATGCAAGATTGGAGGATAGCAGAGAGTTTGGGGCAAAACAGATAGATATGAGAATCCTCAGTAGAGAGATAGTAATTAAATCCAGGGGAGTTGATGAAGTCACTGAGTGAAGTTCTATAGAGAGAAGTGAAAAACATCCAGGACCAAACCTGAAGGATACCTATGATTAGAGGGTACAATAAAAGAGATGGAGTAATCAGGAACATAGGAGGAGAACCAGGAGAGAGTGGTGTCCAGAAAGCCTAAAGAGAAAAGAAATAAAGAAATTAAGGCATTATCAACAATGTCAAAGATTGCAGAGATGTCAAAGAGAATGAAGACAGAAAATGGGGATTTGATTTGGCAACTAAAAGATCATTGGTAACTTTGAAGAGAGTAGTTTCACTGGAAATGCTGGGTGAAGTTTGGTTGGGGAGTGGGATGGCTGAATGGGATGGGAATAAAGAATCAGGTGGTGGTGGGTGGAGAATGGGATTTGGTTGATGATCTACAGAAGTTTAGAATCATTGGGAAATGAAGGATATGACCGAAGTATGATCAGGTTCATTATTGGATGGAGGGCACCATTCCTATACTTAATGAGCTGAAGGCAAATGCAATATGTGATGCACGTGGTCAGAAGGGAGACTTCGAATCTGAATTCCTCATTCTTCAAAGGCTGGAGATTTGCCAGAAAAAGGTTGCAGCTGGAGATGGAAGTCTAGCCTGGTCAACAGGAAAATAAAGTCCTGGTTTCCCACCAACTTTCCTCGGCCTCTTTCCTCAAAGGATGGAAGGCCTGAAGTCAAAGGGAAGGCTTCTCTTTTTTTGTACTGGAGGTTCTCCACCTGGGAGATGCTTAATAAATTTATGCTAATAGAATAACAGGGGTGTTCATGGTGCCTGTGTTAAAGCGGTCTCATGCCTTGGGCTGCTTCTTTACTATGTCTTTCTACTCCTCTCCTTTCCCATCTCATCAGAACTGAGGAAGTAAGTGATGATGGGAATGATCAGGTTGAAATTAGTACTGCCTGTCTGAATTCTGTAAGATGAACTTATTTCCAGTTTCCTGTCTCTAGAGAAGATTGGCTGGGCATACTAGGTGATATAACAGAATAAGACCTTAAGATTTTAATATAGAATTGTGGGAGGTATAATATGAAATCTTTGGCATTAGGAGCTGGAAGAAAGCATGCAGAATGTTAGGGTTGGAAGGAACCTTAAAACTTAGACTATTAAAGCTAGAAGGGACCTTGGAATATTTGAATGTGATAGCTGGAATGCACCTACTAAATTATGTAGTTTACCTCCCTGCTTTTGTAGGGAGAGAAACTGAGGAACAGAGAGGGGAAATACCTTGCCTAAGGACATATAAAAAGCTAATAAGTGATCCTTAAAGAGTTAGTCCTATTTGAAGGGATTATATGTTTGAATCTTAGGGACTGTGTTCATCTTTGCAAACATTTCAGAAAGACATACGGATAATACCCAAATCTAGATCCCCATGCAAGGACTAGCAAAGAACTAGCAAAATTTAATAGAATTGAATTGAAGATTTCCCAACGATTTTGTGACTAGGATCTTATTTGTAATCCAGTGTGTTTGTGCTTCTGCTCTGGCCCAGCTAGTGCCACTGGGGTCAGCTTCAGCTATAGCTCATGTGTTCTTCTCTGACATCAACAGGGAGACCTGAATTAAGCAAGGAACATACAGTATTCATTTCATTAGCAGCTGTAGCAGTAGAGGTTTGTCACTGAATGCCCCATTTCCACAGGGACAGATTAATTACAGGCTTGGTGGAAAAGAGTCAGGCTGGTAAGTTGGCTCTTAATCAGGTCAATAAACTCCCTGCCTCACTAGTCTTAAAGGAAGAAAGAAGCCAGATGATAGCAAAAGATTCCCCTTTCTCTCTCAATATTTTTCCTCTAAATCTCATTTTTTTAAAAGAATTTATCCCTAAATTCACGTTTTTCACAAAGGACAATAAAACAATTTTTAACATAGCTTATATTTTCCATGGGCTAGAAAGCTTACAAAGAATTTTATTTGCATTGCAATTTTACTTGTGTCAGCAGCCTGCAAATGACCTCCATTTTTAACAATAAGAAATCCAAGCCTCACGAGGAGGAAGAGACTTGTCCAAGATCAAAGAGCATATAGTCAAGCTAGAACTCTAAACTTGGGTCTCCTGACCATGAGACCAGGGCTCTTTCTACCATACTATAGAGTCTAAATCCACCTCTTTGTCTATTTGCTAGGTGGGACCAAAATGAGGCTGAACTCTTACTCATTTTGGTGTCATCTAGTCATACCCCTCCTCTTACTTTAAAAAAGCCTTTTGTCATTTGGTTGAAAGGAGCAAATGCTGCCAGGTTGTTTGAGCAAGGTAATTGTGTCTCATTAAAAGTATAAATGCATTATGAGTTGCATGCATCCTCAAAGCTTGACAGAGCTAAAAATATCAGGAGCCTTAAATGGGTTGCTTGTCATGAAGGAAAACAGAACATGGGCTTTTGCCATTCATTTCCCCACAAAGGGACATCCTATTTAGCACTAGGTCCAGCTATGTCATGGATGGGCCAAAGAATGGTTCAATGGATTAGTGCTCATTATTTGGTATTTCTGAAATTGGTGTGGGAGTCAAATACTATAGCTGGAGCTGACTAGAAATCAGAATGGGGTTGGGTTGGTTTCTTTTAAAAAAATTAATGTAATACAAAAATTTAATTTTCACTTCTAAACTCTTTAGCTCCTTCCCTTCCCCACCCACTGAAGAGACAAGAAGCATGCTACCCATTATACATAGGAGGTCATATAAAACCTATTTCCACATTAGCCATGTTACAAAAGAAAATAAAAGAAAAAACAGAAAGAAAATGTTTCAATATTCACTCAGAGTTCATCAGTTCTCTTTCTAGAGGTAGGTAGCATTTTTCATCATAAATCCTTTCGTATTATTGTGCATAATTGTCTTGATCAGAGTAACTAATTCTTTCACCGTTCATTGTCATTATAATATTGCCATTATGGTATACAATATGCTCCTAGTTCTGCATACTTTACTTTGCAACAACTCACATAAGACTTCCCAGGCGTTTTTGAAACCATCTGCTTTGCCAGTTCTTATAGCACACTAGTATTCCATCTCATTCATAAGCCACAAGTGGTCCAACCATTTCCCAGTTGATGGGTAGCCACTCAGTTTCCAATTCTTTGCTACCACAAAAAGAGCTGCCATAAAATTTTTCTACATATATTCCTTCTTCTTTGATCTCTTTGGGTTACAGATGTGGTAGTGGTATTGCTGGACCAAAGGGTTTGCACAATTTCATAGCCCTTTGGATATAGTTTCAAATTGTTCTCCAAAATGGTTAGATCAGTTCACAACTCTACCAACAGTATATTAGTATGATTAATTTTTCCACATTCCCCCCCAAATTTGTCATTTTCCTTTTTTGTCAAGTTAGCCAATCTGATGGGTATAAGGTCATACCTTAGAATTGTTTTGGTTTGTATTTCTCTAATTATTAGTGATTTAGAGTATTTTTTCATATGACTAATGATAGCTTTGATTTATTCTTCTGAAAATTGCCTGTTCATGTTCTTTGATGATTTGTCAGCTGGGGAATGGTTCTTATTTTTATAAATTTGGCTTAGTTTGTGTTGGCCTATTGAAAATATTTCAGGTTGGGGGGGGGCAGCTAGTGGCACTGTGGATTGAGAGCCAGGGCAAGAGACAGAAGGTTCTAGTTTCAAATTTGGCCTCAGACACTTCTTAATTGTGTGATCCTGGGCAAATCACTTACCCTCAATTGCCTAGCCTTTACTGCTTTTCTGTCTTGGAACCAATACTTAGTACTGATTCTAAGATGAAAGGTAAGGATTTTAAAAAATATAAATATTTTAGGTTATAGGTCATGGGGAAAAGGAGGTTTGGAGACAAAACAGCATAATAGAATGAGGGCTGGATCTGGTGTTAGATGACCTGTGTTTGAATCCCACTTGATAGAGCTAAAAATAGCAAGAGCTTTCAATGAGCAGCCTGCCATAAAGGAAAATAAGAGTGTGTCCCTTTATCATTCATGCCTCCTTTAAGGGACATTCTATCTAGTTTAGTTCTAGCTAAACATGAATTGCCGTGGATGCATCACTGAACCTCTCTGGGCCTCTCTTTCCCAATCTGAAAAGTGAGGGATTAGGTTTAGATAACATCTGAGGTCTCTGTAATCTCTAACTCTATGATCCTATAACGTAAGAGAGTCTCTTCTTTAGCCCCTCTACAAAATCCAGTTTAAATGATCATTCAGCTTCTGCTCTAAAATCATTAGTGAATAATTTCATTGCTGTTGGAGTTGTGAATTTACCCAACCAGTCTGGAAAGCAATTTGGAAATATGCCCAAAGAGCTTTAAAAGAATGCATACCCTTTGATCCATCAATACCACTACTAGGTTTGTACCCTAAAGAGATAATAATGAAAAATGTTTGTACAAAAATATTCATAGTCATGCTCTTTGGGGTGGCAAAAAATTGGAAAAAGAGGGGTCTCCCTCAATTGAGGCATGGCTGAACAAATTGTAGTATCTGATGGTGATGGAATACTACTGTGCTATAATGAATGGTGAACTGGAGGATTTCTAGGTGAACTGGAAGAACCTCCAGGAACTGATGCAGAGTGAAAAGAGCAGAACCAAGAAAACATTATATACAGAAAGTAAAACATTGTGGAACAATAATACAATGTAATGGACTTTGCTAATATAAGACAATCTCAAGGGACTTATGAGAAAGAATACTTTCCACATCGAGAGAAAGAGCTGTGGGAGTAGAAACACAGAAGAGAAATATGGATATATGATTTGGGGGTTTTGGTTTTAAAAGATTGCTCCATTGAAAAAATGAATAATATGGAAATAGGTATAAGTGATAACATTTGTATAAGCCAGTGGAAATGCTTATTGGATCCGGAACTGGGGAGAAGAGGGAAAGAAAATGAAATGTATAAACATGGAAAAACATTTTAAAAATAAAAAATTAAAAACTAAAAAAATCATTAGTGAAAGGAAACTCATTTTTACCAGTGATTTGAATAAAGGCTTAGGTAGCACACTTATCAAACTTGCAGATGACAAACTGAGAGGCATAGTTAATGCGCTGAATAACAGAGCTAGGATTTAAAAAGATATTGTTGGGCAAAAACATTGGGCCATACTTAATTAGGTTGAAATTTAATAGGGATAAATGTGAGGTCTCATTCTTGGGTTTAAAAAATCAATTTCACAAATAGAAAATGGGGGAGTGGTGGCTGAATAGTAGTTAGTTTGAAAATATCATGAGGATAGGGGGCAGTGGGGTAGCTCAGTGGATTGAGAGCCAGGCCTAGAGACGGGAGGTCCTAAGTTCAAATCTGGCCTCAGATACTTCCCAGCTGTGTGACCCTGGGCAAGTCACTTGACCCCCATTGCCTACCCTTACCACTCTTCTGCCTTGGAGCCAATACACAGTATTGACTCCAAGACGGAAGGTAAGGGTTTAAAAAAAAAATCATGAGGAGTTTAGTGGACTGAAAACTCTATATGAATCAATCCATCTAATGCATGCTTCTGAAATGCTAAAGGTAATGAAATCAAACAATCCCTTTCCTGAAAGAACTTACTTTCTACTTGGGGGTGGGGATAGAACATAGGACAGATAAACATCTAAGTTAAGATTTGAGGAGAGGAGAGAAAGAATGCTAACAAAAAAGGGGATTATGATAGGCTTCCATTGGGAGATGACACAGAAGTTGATCCTTGAAAGAAGTTAATGATTCTAGACCTGGAGGTGAGAATAGAGTATTTTCCCTGCATGGAGAATAGCTTATACAGGGGTGAAGAGGAAGAAGATAGAGTGTCAAGTCTGGGGAACAAGTAGACCAATTTGACTAGAACACAGAGTACATGAAGGGGATTGAAGAGGAAGGCTGTATTCAGACTGGTGATGGCTTTAAATGCCAAATTGAAGAGTTTCCTTTTTATCCTTAAAAAAACAATAAAAAACAGGAAACCACTGAAGCTTTTGAGCAGAGGAATGACATGATCAGGCTTGTACTTTAGAAAGAAGGTTTGGCACTCTAATGGAGACAATGGAAGGAGCAGAAGCCAGAAGTCTGATTAGGAAGCTATTCCAATGTTCCAAGTAATGACAATGAGGGGAATTATGATGGGAGTCAAGTGAGTGAAGAGAAGGGAATGGATGGGAGAGATGTCATAGGGGTAGATTGAACAAAAACTTGGCTGATGATTGGGTATAGGTAATGAACAAGAAGGATGAATGACTGAGGCTGGGAACCTGGGTGACTAGAAGGATGATGACACTCAACACAAAGAGAGAAGTTTGGAAGGAGGCATGGTAAACAGGAAAGTTAATCCTATCTTGGGATATGTAAAGGGACACAGCACATATCATAGGGAATTGATATGATAGTCTTGTTGTATTCTGCCCTCATTAGGCCATATATGGACCATCATCTCTTTCAGTGTTGGGAGCCACATTTTAAGAAGAACATTTATAAGAGGAAAGAGAGTCTAGAGGAAAGTAACCAGGATGGTGAAGAGCCTCCAATTCATACTAATTAAAACCTGGTTGAAGGAATTTGGAATAATTAGGCTGGAGACAGGAGGACTTGGGATGATAACTGTCTTGAAGTATTTGAAGAACTATTATATGGAAGAGGGATGAGACTTATTCTGCTTGACCCTAGAGGGAAGAACTAGGAGTAATGGGTGCTAGTGTTATAGAGGGATAAAGAGGATGGTAATGAGGGAGTCACTAGAGGCCTAAGAGCCAGTAACTAAACTAGCTGGAGGTTGGAGTTGATGTTATTAGAGGGGAGCAGCCTCAGCTGAGCTGCCCAGTGAATCTCCACTGCTAGCAGCAGGCTCCTTTGGGTTGGTGGCCCCTCCCTGCTGAGGTAACTGCCTTCCTATAGGGTGAAAGCAGAACCCAGCAGGAACCCAGCAGGCGACTCAACTCCCTGCCTACAATGGAGGCTTAGATTTGACTTCCACAATAAACCCTACTTCTCAGTATCCTCTCCTCTCCTTAGTCTCCTTAGACTCGATGGAGTTGGAATAATCACAGGAATTCACAGATTAAGGCTAAGGGATTTATCAGAAACTGAAAAGGAAAACTAAGGTAAGAGAATTTAGGTCTTGCTAAGCTGTTGCTAGGGGCAACTAGCAAGTGCTGGCAAAGGACCTAAAAGGTCTTGACAGGCTGAGGACAAGCAGTCCTTAGCCAGAGATAACTAGACTCTGGCTTGAAATTATTTGATCCACTAGCTCACAGATGATGTTGTTGGGTTGCTCTAAAAATGGTCCTAACTACTAGGCTACACTATCCTAAGTTCCTGCCCATGATCCACCTCCCTTCCACCCTTCACCACCTGGGGCCCCAGGGGGAAAGGTCAGGGATAGCAAGTTGTTTGGGTGAGGCTAAGGGAAATCAGAACCCAAGGTTGGGTTTGCAGGGCCTTATATAGTCACAGCCCAACTGCCGGTTGGCACCTGGCATCTGGCACATGCCATGCCAGAATTCCATTCTGATAACTGACAGGATTGCCTAGGGTAATATTGCAATGCAAGAAACCCTGCATTACACTAGTTGTGAAGAAAACAATCAATATAGGTTTGACGGATGGGAAAATGTCATTATAATTGTAGCTGTTCAAAAGTAGAATGGGTTGTCTTGTTATAAGATTATATTCTACAAGACTTTAAGTTGCAAAAAAGAGCCTGACCTGCTTTGGGAAAGAGAGTTTCCTCACTCAAGAGTCCCCATTACCAAGGAAATTACAGGTTCGGCCCCTAACAGTGTTCCAAAATGGACTTGTAAGTATAGACTTCAAGGTAATAGTGGTTAAATCACAAAAGACAAGCAAAAACCATTAAGAGTAATTTATGTTTGTTTGTATTGTGCGTTATGACTTGCAAACATTTATATTATTTCATTAGATCCTCATAATTGTATAATGGAATATAAGTATTATTATCCCCATTTACAGACAAAGAAACTGAGTTTCATAGAAAGTTCATTATTCAAGTTCAAAAAGAAAGTGGCAAAAGTTGGATTTGAACTCAAGTTTTCTGACCAAAAAGAAAAGTTATATTGAACTGCTCCTGGTAGAATCTGATAAACCTTTTTTTAAAAGCAGATTTTTAGATATACCCTGAGTATCTTTTAAACAGCTATCTTAAAGTTATTGCCAGAACAGAAGTTTGTATGTTCTTTGCTTCTACCTCCTCCTGACTTTCCCCAGGAGGTATTTCATTTAGCTTTCTTATTTTTGAGAGAGGCTTCCTGCCCCCTCAAAAGCAGTGGAATCAAGGCAAGCAAAGAAGGATCAAAAGTTTCCCCAGTTCTTTTATTTCACTTTGTACAGTTCAAAAGGGGGGAAATAATCTGTGAAATTTCTTTGTGTTCTCTGTTATGAAATGACCTCAAGGAGACTCCTGTCTGCTTTTGGGAACCCTGGGTCAGGGTTAGGAAAAAGGACAGGAACTAGAGGGGGCATCTATTGAAATACTACCAAGCTGGAAATCTATCCCCAAGCTGGGGAATTTTGATTGAAAAGCTAGAGTAACAGGAAACAAGAGAAAACCTCTCTCGGCGGGACTTACTTCCTTATCAGCATGGTCCAGATCATTTAGATACTGACAAGTGCAAAGTCTTTCCTTGTTCTCAGGATTGTTCCCACGGTCCAGGATACATTCACCCTTTCCCTTCCCCCACCTCAGACAGGACAAGCTTATGGGGAAGGAGAAATACCAGGAGAGTCCTCTCACTTCTTCCTTAATGTGTATGTATGTTGGTGACAGTGTGTGTGAGGCGATGAGAAGGAGTGAAGCAGATAGGCATTCCTCTCCTGGATAGACTATCTTGTTTGTGTTTCTGTCCTCATTGACCAGAGCAGCAAAAATAATAGTTGACTTTTATGAAACACTTAATAGCTTGCAGATATTTCAAAACAATGCTGAGAAGTAGAAAGTACAAGGATTATTGGTCCTATTTTATACATGAGAAAAATGAGGCTTGAAAAAGCAAAGCAACTTGCCCAAGGTTAATGAATGGAACAGCAAAGATTCAAAACCCTGGTCTTTAAAAATATATATATATATATAATCTATTTCATTAAATATTTTCCAATTTTTTGTTAATTTTAAAAAGTAATTTAAAAAATTCTGAGGTCTAAATTCTCTCTTGCCCTCCCATGTCTCCCTTCTCATTGAGGAGGAAAGTAATTTGATATCCATGATACAAGTGAAGTCATACAAAATATATTTCTATATTAGCTATGTTACAAAATAAAAAACAGACAAAAACCCCCAAGAAAAATAAAAGTTTTTTTTTAAGTATGCTAAAATCTGCATTCTGAGTTCATTAGCTCTCTCTCTGGAAGTGGATAGTTTTTTTCATCAAGGGTCCTTTGGAATTGTCTTGGATCCTTGTCTTGATTAGGATAACTGAGGCTTTCATGGTTGATCATCCCTCAGTATTGCTAGTGTTGTGCACAATGTTCTCCTGATTCTGTTGACTTCACTTTGGATGAATTCATTTAAGTCTTGCCAGGTTTTTCTGAAATGTTCCTGCTTATCATTTCTTATAGCCCAGTAGTATTCCATCACAATTTATCACAACTTGTTCAGATGTTCCCCACTTGATGGAAAGTCCAGCAGATGAGAAAACAGATTACAAGTTGAACATTTTTCTGTTATCTTTCATTTGGTCATTTAGTTTCAAAGAAAGTACATTAAATGTGTTTTTGTTTCTTCTTACTCTAATCTATTGTCCTCTCAGTTCTTTTTATTTGCTTTTGATTTGGAGAGATCTTGCTTTTGCCCCTTTCTGAAGTCTGGTTAGGACTCCTCTCTTCCTCTTGCTTGTTTATCATATCTATATAACAATCCAAGAGCATTTATTAAGCATTTATTTTGTGTTTGGTGAAAGGCAAAGATGATGTGGTCTTTAAAGAAGATATACTGGCTCTAACATGGACTTGGTGCCCTAGAAAGAGCCTTTTATTCTCTTTCTCCTCTCTCCCCTCCTCTCTCCTCCCCTCTCCTCCCCTCCTCTCTCCTCCCCTCTCCTC
>NC_058131.1:246280335-246311576 GCF_016433145.1 Gracilinanus agilis
CCCCCCCCCCCCCCCCCCCGCTGGAATGCTCTCCACCTCCTGGCTTCCCTGGCTTCCTTCAAGTCTCTGCTAAAAGACCTTCTTCTGCAAGAAGCCTTTCCCAGGCTTCCTTAAACGGAATGCCTCCTCTCTGGGATAATTCTCTATCACATATAAATATCTATATCTAAAGACACACCCATATATATAGTTTATTCCTTCACAATTGTTGGTGTGTTATCTCTCCCTGCAGATTGGGAACTCTTGGTGTGGAAGGGCTATTTTTTTGTCCTCCTTAGCTGTGTGCCTAGCCTAGTGGTCCCAAATAAATGCTGTTTGACTTGGTCTGACTGATATAGTAGAACCTAGGACTTGAAGAGAGATGGGTCTCTTTCCAAAATGTACAAAGCATGACATTCTTTAAAATTTTTGTAACGTATTTCTATGTACGTTTTCCCCAGTTCTAGGATCCAAATTGTCTTCCTCCCTTCTTTCCTCCCTCCTCCTCGAGCTGACAAGCAATTCAATCTGGCTTACACATGTATTATCATGCAAAACATATTTCCATAGTGTTCTTTTTTTTTAAGCAAATAATCTTAAAGAACTAAACCCAAATAAACAAGTGATAAATCTTATACTTTCATCTGCATTGTAACTCCCACAGTTCTTTCTCTGGAGGCAGATAGCAACCTTTTTCATAAGTCCTCAGAACTGTCCTGGATCATTGTATCACCAAAATAGTTAAATCTATTTTATTTGATTGTTCTACAAGATTTGTGCAAAGTATTTTTAAAAAATTCTTAGCTTTTTTTTTTTTTTAAACCCTTACCTTCCAACTGTGTATTGGTTCTGAGGCAGAAAAGCAGTAAGGGCCAGGCAATGGGGGTCAAGTGACTTGCCCAGGGTCACACGGCTAGGAAGTGTCTGAGGCCAGATTTGAACCCTCCTATCTCTAGGCCCGGCTCTCCATCCACTGAACTATCAGTTGTCCACCATCTATTAAAATTATACTTTGCAACTGTCTAAAAGTAACCCAATTTACTCATCTTTTCTGGTTTGTTTCTGAGCCGAACTTACTGCACACATATATGCAGCTTTTGTTTTGGTTTTGCATATTGGTAGAATGGCTCTATAGGCTGTCCTTCCAACCATAATATTCATATTATAAAATGGACAATTGATGTTTTTCATCCATTTGATTTTTCTTGTATAGATAGGTGGATGTAATACTCTTAAATTTTTATGGATTTTATTCTGGAGACTGAAATATTCCAGGGTAAGAATCTTTAGGACAGTCTCATCTACAGTGAATCCTGTTTTTAACTTGGACTTGAGGGGTACAGAGGTTATAAAATGAAAATGAAATAGCATTTCAGCAGCTTCTGTATTCTAAGATTCCTCCCAGCTCTGATCTTTGATATTCTGTAGTTGTCATTATTATTGTTCAGTTGTTTTTCAATCCTGTCTGACTCTTCGTGGCAAAGATACTGGATGGTTTGCCATTTTTCTTCTCCAACTCATTTTACAGATGAGAAAACTAAGGCCAACAGGGTTAAGTGACTTGCCCAGGGTCACACAGGTAGGAAGTGTCTGAGGCTGAATCTGAACTCAAGTCTTTCTGATGCCAGACCTGGCGGATGTTCTATCAACTGCATCACCTAGCTATCTTATGTCTCCCAATTGGCGTTTCCTTCCTAGTTTGTTTTATTTCTATTTTTTAAGCCTTAGGATTAAGCAGGTTGATTGTGCTCCAGGGTAAGCAGAGAAGGATAGCCCAGGAAGATGTTGGCTCAGAACCATCTCTAAAGCAGCTTATTTGTCAGGAACATTGTTAGTGTGGGGGAGGCAGAGAAGCAGCCCCACATTCTGGGTCTGGGATTAATAGTGGCACCCTGGAAAGCAGCAGCCTTAGTTCTCAAAGTCAAGGCTGGCACAGACTGGGAGCCTTTTAGGCATTGCTCTCTTTCAGTCTCCTGGGAAGGCTGAGGTGCCTTTAAGGCTGCAAAGCTCTCTGGATCTCTGCTACATTCCTGGGCTTTATACCATTGTGGATTTTTATCTTCATGCTTGGGGCAGGCAGGAAAGGGCGGTACTTCAGCCAGCCATGGTGTGACTGAGCACCCTGCCAACAGGGCAACACTGGGAGCCTTTAGCTGTGATCTTCAAGCCACCTCTAAAGAGCAGGAGAGAAAGAAAGAGGGTGAGGAACTAATTCTCTCTCTCTCTCTGTCTCTCTCTGTCTCTCTGTCTCTCTGTCTCTCTCTCTCTCTCTCTCTCTCTCTCTCTCTCTCTCTCTCTCTCTCTCACACACACACACACACACACACACACACACACACACACACACTCAATCAGGCTTTAAGGGGGAACAATTGCTTTGGATGGTTATGATTAGTGATATATGCCTGGATAGATTACAGGAGGTGTGACATTTCACACATTTTCCGACTTTCTTAGATGTTTAAAGTCACAAAATGTCAGTCAGAGCAGAACTTGGAGCACATAATTACAGAGCTTTGAGGGACCTGAGAAGTCATCTGGTTTAACATCCTTTTTTTTTTTTTTTTAAATAATCAGAATCCAGGGAGAGGACCCCTTCATTGGCTCCTCAATTGCTTAAAAGATAAAATCTAGACTTCTTAGCCTGGCATTAAGGCCCACCACAATCTACCTTCCTATTTTTAGTTTGTAGTATTTCTTTTCATACTCCATATCCTAGTCAAACTGCGCTGCTAACTATTCTCTCATCTTGACCTGCTGTCTCCTCTCTCTATACCTTCAGAGGCTATCTTCCATGCCAGAATGCACTTTCCTCCCTTTTTCATCTCTGCCTTTTAAAATCCTTGTTTCCTGTCAGAGCTCTAGAATCTTCTTCACACACACACACACACACACACACACACACCCTATATACATAAACTGAAATAATCTGATTATTACTGGACAAAATCAATTAACTCTTAACAGGATCATTTAAAAAGGACACAATAAATCTCAATTGTTTCAATACCATTTATATATATGTGTGTATGTATCATATATTTAGGTACATGCATGCACATATATGCAAGTGCACACATTCCACATATATGTATATTTTTCTATAAGACAGATAAGTGGTGCAGTGGATAGAGTGCCTGCCCAGTCTGGAGTCGAGAAGACCCTTCCTGAGTTCAAATTTGGCCTCTGATAGGTACTAGCTGTGTGATGCAGGGCAAGAAACTTTATCCTGTTAACCTTAGTTTCTTCATCTGTAAAATGAGCTGAAGGAGGAAGTGGCAAACCACACTGATATTTTTGCTAAGAAAATTCCAAGTGGGGTCATGAAGTCTGACTGAACAATGTATTTATATGTACATGATATATATACATTATACACATAGATACATATATTCATGTATATAGGCATACACAATCCTGTGTGTGTGTATGTGCTTGTGTAAGGCTGGAATTTGAAACAAAAGATTGAGCTCCACCTGGAAACTATTCTTTGCTTTTCTTTCCCTCCTTTCATTTATATAAGAAACTAAAGGATCTTGGGTAGGTTGGGGAAAAATAAATCCCATTCCTCAGACTCACACAACTCTGTTTCTTTGCTGAGTCTCCTGAAATAGATTTGGAGACATGGGATCCTCATAAGGAAAGTAGATAGAAGCTATAAAGACTTTCTACCCTTAAGTCACCTAGAAGTTTGGGGACAAGGCTATAGTTTTCTTCTATCAGGAGGCAGATTAAATTCCTTTAGTCTTTACTTAGCTGCTTGTTTGTTCTAGTCTAAATGAGCTTATTCTACCTCCTCTCTGCAATCCCCTCCCCCTCCAATAATTAAAGATACTTTTTGAAGAAAAAAAAGTCACCAACCAGTAAGATTTGGAGACTGATCTCCCTCTTGTTGTAGGGAGCAAGAATTGGGAGTTTTCCCCTAGTTTAAAAGGAGCATGAAGATCCTAACTCCCTAAAAGAAACAAAGCATGAATTTCTGATCCCCAAGTCAAAGAGATGTTAGAACTCACTCCTTTTGTCCTTTAGGGAAGATGGAAACTGTTATAAGGGTTTCCTAACCCTTATAGATGATTGGTATTGTATGGTATTACCAATACTAGTGTCCTGTGTGGACAGGTTGTTGGTTTGATTGTTGAGAAGATGGCTTCTCAGAGCAGTCCAAAAAATTCTAGCTTGGGCCAGTATATAACAATATAATTTTATTATGGGTAAAAAAACTAAAGAAAGGGATAGTCAAAGGAAACAGGTCCCTAAACTAATAAATCTTTCTAAAACCACCCAACCAAACCTGATCTGATCTTCTTCCTCAGAGTTGAGGCTATCCTCTCTTCCTAATTTATCTAAAGCCCCAAAATACTTATCTAACTTCCTAATTTACCTAAAGCCCCCAAATACTTATCCTATCCTAAATTATAAACTTAAAAACAAGAGAAATAAATTAGGTTTCTCTCCCTTGCTGTCCAGATGAAAAATACAGCTTAGAATCTCCACAGCCTTTCTCCACTCACACAACGATCCTGCTGGGCTTGCACTGGTTTTGTACCCAACAATCTCCTTCACTTGTCCAGCCTGATAGATGAATTTTAGATGTGAAAAACAGATTTTGCAACCTCCCCAAGTAGCTCTTAGGACCTCCTTTCAGAACAGGATCAGCCCCAAGAGTGAAGTCCATTGGATTAACTGACTCTCAAAACACCTTGGGAAAATTCTTTTACCCATAATCCATCTCTGAGATTCCATTCAGATTTCAAGAAATCCAACTTATTAATCTCTTTCTTATATATCTTCTCACTACTACTTAACTCTATTTCCTAATAAACTCTTACTTAATTATCAAATAATTCTCTACAAAACTCCATCAGAAGCAGGAAGCTGAACCCAGAGTGACGCTTCTCAGACACGAGGCTCTCTGAGTCTGGTAGCTCAGTGCCTCACAGGGACCACAAGAGCATCAGAGGCTTTGCCCGCCAGTCTACATGCTGTGTAAGACCAGTGGGAGCAGCTGGTGACATGACTAGAAGAGAACATATGTGCTTCTCTGCATTGATCCCTATGTTTGTCCAGTTTTCCCACTGCTAGCGCCTGTGTTGGTGGGAAAGTCTGCCCCAGTTTTATGGGGAAATATCTTATTATTTTTCCTTACTATGCCTTCTTATTAAATCTCTTTTCTTTGAATTTATTGTGTCCTCTGGCTAGCTTGTTGAGTAAACATATCAATCAGAATTTGTGAGCTATGGTTTTTGAGTGGATGTGGGCTTATAGAGTACTCTGAGTCTTAGGGAACTTCATCTATGGGGACCCATGTGCAAGTGTGGGGGTACCCCCAGGTGTTACATTCCCATTTTGGTTAGGCCACTAATTATAATATGTCAGATGTGGAAAGCTTCTTAGACATCATGTAGTTCAGCCCCCTCTTTTTACAGATAGGGAAATTAAGGCCCAGAGAGGAGAAAGGGCTTACCCAACATGGCAAAATAAGTCAGTGACAGTCAGGCCTTGAACCCATGTCTATTGATTCCTAGAGTCTTCTTTCTGCTCAAGTCTGCTCTCATTTCCTTGTTTCTTATATCTTTATGGTGAAAGGGGAAAAGGACTGTTTGGTAGGATATAATGAATACAATCTCTGAGAATGTTGGTGAGCATGTGAGGGTGAAAGCTGGAAACTTCAGGTCACTGGCTTAAAGCACCCTTGGCAAGCCTGAGATTAGGGAACCTCCATGCATTTCAATTTGTTGGCTTTATTTAAACTGAAAAAACTAAAAGACTCTTCAGGGGGAGTTAGGAAATGGACTTCAAAGGGTAATGAGTTGGGCCTGCTCAGCTGGGGCTTATTGCAAAACACATTACCAGCCATGAGATACTGTTTGTTTTTCAAAGTCTTGTGTTGGAAATACAGAATTGGATGAGAGAATGCCATTTGCTCAAGTCCAAATTCAGTTTTCTATCTATCCCTGAGGCAAGATGGATGTCTCTTCCCAATTTATAAAAGTTCCAGCAGATCATTTTGGAAAGCTTCCCAAACAAATGAATAACCAGCCTGAATCAGAAAGAAATGAAAACAAGGTCATTTACTAGCCAGTGCATACAGGAGACGTCTACATGATTTAATAGCCCCGTGCAGAAACAAGATTATAAATATGGCCCTTTTTCCTACTCACTTACTATGAGCAAATAATTTCTCTTCCTTGGGCCTCAGTTTCTTCTGCAAATTAAGGGGGTTGGACTAAGCTATAGAATTAAAAACTAGAAAGGACTTTAGAGATGATTCTATTCAATCTCTTCATTTTACAGAGAAGAAAACCTGAGGGGGGTGGTGGAGGAAGAGACCCTGAGAGTTTAAAGTGATTACAGAATCATAGAATCATAATGTCAAAACTATTAACTAACAAAAATATTAAAAAAGCAACTTTGTGTTTCAAGCACAAATGTGGTAGATGCAATTATTGATTCATTTAACATTAAAAGAATCTCAGCATTTCTAGCGCAGAGAGAGAAATATCTACCTTGACAGCCTCCACCCATCCCCAGTGTCTTTGGGCATCTCTTTCCAACAGGCCAATTTGAAGTAACATTTATAGAAATCTTGAAGAAGGAAAAGGTCATAATGTAATAAAATACAAGTTTGGGTTAACATTCTATAAGATCTAATAGAATAATAGCCACTTAATCTCCTAAAACTACTTCTTTTTTGACCACTTCCTCAAGTGTTCTTCCGCAGTAATCAAAGAGGGTTTGTGTTGATCTATATATCCTAATCCCTTCAGAATGGAAAAGAGGGTACTCCTCTTGGGTGGATCATAACTCTCAGTCTTTCTGGGAAAGGGTAAGGCTATGATCTTAATTAGCTAAGAAGTGTTTCTTGTTCTAAATTTGGCTAACAAGCCTAATCCTTCATCTGCCTCCTGTCTTAGCTTTAATTCCTGACCTTTTCGACATACTTTCTTAAAGGGAAAAGTCTGGAAAGGACTTTAGATCATTGTCTATTTCTTAATATTTTCAGTGGAACTAAAATGGAGGCTTCTAATATATGTTTCCACAGTAGAAACAGTCCCTGGAACATAATAGGTACTTAATAAACACTATCTGTCTATTATTTTTTACCTTGAAAGATGTATAAAATTTGCATAGTCAGAGAGGAAGTCAAGAAGATGGTGGTAAATACTGTAAATAACATACTCTAGTAGTAGGAAAAATTCTCGATTTGGAATTAGGCTCATTTACTAGCCATGTAGCCTTGGGAGAATTATCTCTTTGAGTTCCAGTTTACACACCTATACAAAATGGGAATAACAGCACCAACCATATCTACCCTACAAGGTTATTGTGATAAGTAATTGGGATAATACGAATTTGCTTAGTAGTTAAAACCTTCCCCAATCAGATACTTTTCTGCCTGGCAAAGTCTCTTACATTTTCCTTCTGTATAAGATATAGAGATATGTGCTAGATGATACCATGGTAAGCCAGAATTTGATTCAGAATGTGTTGAAGACTGAACCCAAAGAAGAAATCACTAATAGGTGGATGTCAACTTGTGTAGGGGCTGCTAGGTGGTGTGGTGGTTAGAACATTGGGGATGTAATTAGGGAAGATTCATCTTTATGAATTCAAATCTGGTCTCAGATACTGGCTATATGACTCTGGGCAAGTCACTTAATTCTGTTTGTCTCAGTTTCTTCATCTGTAAAATGAGCTGGAGGAGGAAATGGCAAACCACTAGAGTGTCTCTGCCAAGAAAATCCCAGATGGGGTCATGAACATTTGGATAAAAATAAAATGACTGAACAGTTTGTGGAGAAGTCTCTAGTAGAGTGCCCCAGAGGTTTGTGCGTGGCCCTGAGCTCCTGAATATTTTTACTAATGATTTGAATGAAGCCACAGATGTCATGTTGTTTAAATTTGAAGATAATGTGAAGCTGGGAGGGCTTGCTAATATGTTGGATAACTGAATTAGGGTCCATCTTGACACTTAGATAGAATAGCATATTGAACTAAACCCAATAATATGAAATTTCATAGAGATAAATGTAAATTTCTGTGTAGGTTCAAAAAATTTACTTTCCATCAACAGCTCTGCTTGCATTCAACTCTACACAATAACATTCTTCCTCTTCTCCCCATTCCCCCTTCTCCCACCTGACTTGAGATTTCTTCACCCTGAAGATGGATTCAGCTTTTGGAACTCTATACCTTCTTAAGGTATAGACTGATAGATGGCACATCTGGACTTTGAGAACTGAGTTCAAATCTGACCTCAGATATTTATTAGCTGTGTGATCCTGGGCAATTCACTTAACTCTACTTACCTCAGTTCTTCTGTAAAATGAACTGGAGAAGGAAATGGCAAACCACTCCAGTATCTCTGCCAAGAAGACCCCAAAATGAAATAATCTCCAGATATGATGAAAAATGACTGAACTAGCTTCTCAACTAACCTCTTCAGTTGCCTATTCAAAGCGTTTTATACAGAGGCATGCTCATATAAAGCAATAGCCATGTACAAGATAATCTGAGATTTTCATTCCATTCCTACCCAACTGTTCAAATGGGAACCCTTTTCCCTTTCCCTTCCCCAACCCAACTGGGTTGGCATCCATGTCCCCATCCCCTGGTGCCACCTGTACTAAGGTTAGGGTCACAAGACAAAGGAGTTCAATATTTGTGCATGCGATGCTATGGAATAGAGCAATGGATATAGAGTCAGAAGTTGAATTCAAATGTAGCCTCCAACAATTACTAATTGTGTGTCCTGGAACTAGTTACTTAACCTTATTCTGCCTCAGTTTTCTTATCTATATAATGGAGAAATAATAGCGCTTTCATCCCAGGGTTGTTGTGAGGATCAAATGAGAATATCTGTAAAGTGCTTTACAAACCTTAAAGCTCTACATGCTAGTGATGGCTCCCCCTAAAATTAAACTGACTTTGTAAAGTAACTTGATGTGAGGACTATAATTGAAAATTTTGTATCTTTGAAATAGACATTTAATTTTGTTTTTCTATAGAGTTAACTTGGACAGTTAGGTGGCACAGCAAGTTCCAGGCCTGGAATCAGGAAGATTTATCTTCCTGTCCTCAGACACTTTCTAGCTGGGTGACTCTCAAAAAGACACTCAATCCCATTTGCCTCAGTTTCCTTATCTGTAAAATGAACTGGAGAAGGAAATGGAAAACTTCTCCATTTTTGCCAAGAAAACCCCAAATGGGGTGACAGAGAGTCAGACACAACTGAAATGACTGAACAACAATGACAAAATGAAGTTAATTTATTTTAGTTAGTTCATAGCTAGTTTAGGAAAGCACCACAGGAACTTGGGACTTCTCTAGAAGTTGTAGCTGCTCAGGGATACAGAACAGAAGACTGGCAGCCACAGAGTTTCAGATATCGCTGTTTCCTAGGCTCTGAAATGTTACAGGACTTCAGTGTATTTCTTCAACTCCCCCTTCTCTCTGCCCAGTACTGACATGAGAGTGCAGGTAAGATGTTCCACAGGTTACATTAACGTGGCATAGCCTGTTTGTCATGAATCTGGGGTCCACAGTGTCAAGGGCTGTGATGTAGAGAGTCATAAACAAACAATTTGATCTGTAAATCCTATCAGATCCAGCTATAACTAATGATTATAACCAATTTATAACTTCTTTCATTATTCAAAGTTTTCCTGTGTAATAAATCATGTTAATTTAAAGAAAATGGGGATTATGTAGGAAGCCATTAAGAGAAATTAGAATCTTAAATAGATATTTTTATCTGGACCCTATCAAAAGATCAATACAGACCAGCAGAGCCATGTATTGATGTTTCTCCCTATCAGGTTCGAGACTGGAATGGTATATCTAATATAAAAATCTGAGATTCCTCTTTTGATTCCTTTCATAATTCATACCTTTCTTTAACAAGCAATATAGTCTTATTGAAAAAGCTTTGGGCTCTCAGTAATCCAGCAGGAGGAGGGTTAACACAGTTTCCCTTTGTCCAAGAATGCAGCTGCCTGGTACAACCAAGGTCGAATCCTTAGCAGAGGCATTTTGCCCAGAATTAAAGTAAAATAATGAGGGTCAAAAATATTGTTAAATACCATCAAGGCTGAGAAATTCAGGGGCTTTCTGGCCTAATAAAATGTCCCAGACTTCACTTAATGATAACAAATAGTTGATAGTTTAGCATAGGTTTTTATCCACACCTGGAAGCTTCTAAGGCTTTTGTTTTGACTATAGTAAAAATACTGCTCTCTGTAATTGTGGGAAACTTTCTTGGGCTTTTGGGGGAAGGGGATCTTTGACTTTCTATATAATAAACTGGTGACTCCATTGTACCTCAGAGCACTTTGAGCTAACAAGCCATGCTTCCAATCTGTTTTGTTCTTTACATCTGATGATGACCCTAGGCCACTCAGATAAGTCTCTGGTTATAGAGCAGGATCTCTATATCATGACACATCTCAGGTGCCATGAAATGCTTTCACTCATCTTCTCTTTCCCAGCATCAATCTCCCCTTGCAGGGACTTGCTCCCTCGCCCCACCCCCCATTCACAAACCAGTCAGCTGGGAGTAGTGTAGCTTCACACAGAGCTACTGTAATGATAATCATTATTATTGTAATTTCTTATAGTACTATTCTATAAGAGTAGTTTTTTTTAATCAATGTAACAAACCCTTCATATGAGCACAATAGATAATGCAGAATCTCTCTGGAGTCCAATAAATCACAGTTTTAATTTGCTTTTTGCCTATAGAATCCTATACTTTTGCCTATAGAATCCTAAGGTAGGATTTATGCCAGCTGACACTTAATTAAGCATATAAATAGCTCTCTACTTATCCACCTAAGTGGCCAGTTTGCTCATAGTTAATTGAAGTAATCAGAGAATCATTGGGAGCAAAATTTCGCTCTCCTCCATTTTTTTTTTTTTTTGGTATGGGACTTGCCATCTTTGTTTTTCTTTTAATTAAGAGCCATGAGTCTTTATCTTCAGAGAACATCTGGTAGTATCTGGCTCATTCCATTTCTTGGAGGCCATGGGGGGATTTTTTATTCTGTTTCGCACTCCCAAATAACTTTTGAGATGCTTCAAGATCACCATTCTGTTTGGCAAGCCTACTCATTATACTTTCTTATAATCTAAGCTTTCAAGGAAACTTAATTAGTCATACTGAAAATCTCTTCCCTTTGTATTGCTGGATTCCAAATATCTACATTTGGCTTCATTTGAATCTGGCACCTGCTTAATAAGAAGGCTATTAATATATCATATTTAAAGTTTTCAAAAGGCTTTATTCACAATAGCTCTGTGGAATTAGTATCATATTTTCTTGATTCTATAGAGAAAGAAACTGAGGCCAGTGTGTGTGTTATATATGTGTGTATGTAAATACATATATGTATATATAAATACATGTAACTATATAGAATAGGCTTGTATAGATATACATGTAATATATGTCTTTATGTAGTCATATTACATATATATATATACACAAGATATATGTCATTATATATAGTCACATTGAAGGTGTCAGTTGCTAGACAACTTCTCTCTCTGGGTCTCAGTTTCCAACTCTGAAAAATGAGAGTATTATACTAGATGAACTATTAGGTGTCTTTCAGCTCGAAAGTGATACCCTTAATCTCATGACTTATACAATGTGATATATCCTGGTTGTATTCATTGGTTCTCCATTGACTTCTGAATCAAATCCAAACTTCTCTGCCTGACATCCAAGGCCAACCACAATTTGGCACCATCATACCTCTATGTCCTTATTTCATAATATTTTATTCCATATAGACTAAATTTTAGCTGGGGTATATGGGCTAAACCAGTTGAGGGTAACCAATAGGCCTCCAACCTGTCTGTGACTCAAGGGGATGAATACCCCAAGTATGTAAAGGCTTCCCTGAGCAGAATGGGCAGATGAGAATAATTCATTCTAGGAACAATGAAGGTGACCGAAGCAATGGCATTGTGAAGAGCTTAGAGCTTAGTCAGACATGGAAGACCTACTTTCATCTACTGCTTCCCAGATCATTGCCAGTCATCCTGATTTTAGTCTTGTTAACTGGACTTGGATGACTCTGGAAGAGAGAGTGAGGCTGATGACTTTGTGCAACTACCTCACTTAAATCCAAATCATGAAAAAAATCAAGACATCACCCCATGATGTCATTGGTCTTCTTTGACAATGAAGGATGAACAACAACATTTTAGCCAAAATGGGCTACTGTTTGCTTTCCAAACATAGCTTCCACTAGTGCCTAATTGCCTTTTTTCCATATTGTTCATTATTCCTGGGATGCCTTCTTTCCCACTATATACTCATGGAATTCCTGTCCATATTTTGAAATCCAATTTAGCCAGCATCTCTTGCAGGGATTCCTCCCTGATTCCTCCAATAACTCCCTCTTTCCAGGTATAAAGAAGCTTTTTGTTTGTTTGACACTTTGTGTCACTCCCTTCCCTTTAAACCCAGGTCTTACATTAATAAGTGTTTGTTAATGTATTGGTGTGTGTGTGTGTGTGTGTGTGTGTGTGTGTGTGTATGTATGTATGTGTGTGTGTGTGTGTGTGTGTTATGATGCTCAGAAGCAGTTTTCTGTGACTTGTTTTGACTTCCCTTCTCAGAATCTGCAGGAAGAAACTGAAGAACAGATATACCTCCCTCAAGACTGGTTGTTCTGAATATGAAAAAATTACCCAATATTCACATGCATGATATAACATTAAATAATGGAGAAGAAAGTCATAGGTGATTATGTTACAATGGTTTGGGCATAATGAAAGCCATCTATCTTAGCCCAATATGATGAGATGAAAATTCATATTTTCTACCTACTTTTGTCTAGCCTATCCAGTATTAGATTTTTACTTTCCATTTTCCCAAGGCATCACTAGTGACCACTATTTTGGGAAGAAAAAACATGGGAATATTTGACATATCTTTGGAGAGTCTATTTGGGCTGGTTCAAATGAAGTAGGGCTAAATTCAAGGACCAATTGAAATAAACTTATGTTTCTATCTTTGGACAATAAACAGTAAATCTTTTATGTTTCTATAATAAATTATCTATTCCTTTCTGGACCATTGGACATGTGACTTCTCTGCTGCCCCTTTCCTTCTTCCTCAAACTCCAGAAGTCTTCTGTTCCCATCCTGCCTGTAAGAAAATATACATGAATTTGGTTTTGGTAATGATGTTTAAGCTGAGTTATGCTTTGAATGCCCAGAAATGGGGCCCCTTAGTGGGAGAGGGTACCACAGTACCCCAATGTCCCTGGGTCAGGAGTGAAAGCATTGAGTATTCTCTTATTGCTTTCATTACCCTGCTAGTATCTTAAATATGCAGGAATTGGTTAGTGCTAACATTAACTAGGTAGCACTGTGGATATGAAGTACCAGGCCTGGAGTTAGGAAGACTCATTTTCCTGAGTTCAAATCTGGCCTCAGACACTTATTAGCTATTTGACCTTGGGCAAGTCATCTAATCCTGTTTGTCTCAGTTTCCTCATCTGTAAAATGAGCTGGAGAAGGACATGGCAAACCATTTCATCATCTTTGCCAAGAAAGTCCCAAATGTGGTCACAAAGAGTTGGGCATTGCCAGTTATCCTGACTTTTGTCTTGACATTGGACTTGGATACTCTAGAAGAGAGAACAAGGCCAGCAACTTTAAGCAATTCTGCTTCCCTTAAATCCAGTTCATGTGTGAGTCAAAAAACATCACCCTTGATGTTATTTTGGTCCTCTTCAAGTAGGAACAACAACCAACAACCAGGGTAGGTGCATCTGGATGGTACAATGGATAGGATGCTAGGCCTAGAATCAAAAAGATTCATCTTCCCGAGTTCAAATCTGGCCTGAGACTTACTAGCTGTGTAATCCTGGTTAAGTCACTTAATCCTGTTTGCCTCAGTTTTCTCATCTGTCAAATGAGCTAGAGAAGGAAATGGCAAACCATTCCAATATCTTTGCCAAGAAAACATCAAATGGGGTGACAAAGAATTGTACAAGACTAAAGTACTAAACAACAACACTCCATTGATAGATGGTGGATCTGTATATACTATAGTGGCCTTATTTACATCAGCCAGTCAACAAATATTAAATGTCTATTATATTCTAGGCATTGTGCTAAGCCCTGGGGATATAAAAAAGAACCAAAGTACAGTTTTCCCCCCAAGGAGCTCACAATCTAATGGGAGAAAACAACAAGCAAGCAAATAAGTCCAAACAAGTCATATATAGGATAATTAATAGAGGGAAGACACTAAAATGAGGAAGAATTAGGAAAGGCTTTCTGTAGAAGATGGAATTTTAGTTGGGATTTGAAGGAAGCCAGGGAAACCAGAAGGCAGAGATGAGGAGTGAGAGTATTCCAGTGGGGGGAATAGTCAGTGAGAATAGCTTGGGGGAAAAATTCCTTGGGAAATTTCAAGTTGATTTTAATGTGTCCCAGATAAGAATAGTTCTTGTCACTCAGTCTTCCAAGCTGAAGCCCTTTGAAAGGCTATTGGACTGTGTAGAATGAAAGAAATACAATGGTCACTTGTACTCACTCCATTTAACAGCAATATGTTCCACTTATTCAGTCTTCACATCACATCTGGGCAGGGCCTATGAATGCAGATGGAGCAGATTTATAAGGAATAGATAATGACCTACTTTACCTGATGCTAGTCACATCAGCTTCAGATTTTATAGCATCAAAGTCACCTTCTCTTCATGATAGCATCCGATTTGTTTATGATCATGTTCTCTGCAAATATAATAAATGACCCAACAAGATTCCCCAGCTCTGTATTAACTTAGATTAGGTTCAGCCTTGGGGGACCCCTGGCCTCTAAATAGAAGGTCCAAGTCCTTTCTTGTTGTTTCTGGCTCCTTATGCCCTCATAAGGAACCCCAGGGAAAAATGAAGTTTCCATTTGGTTCATGCCTAGGGTCTTCCCAAAAGGGAGTAGAAAAGGACCCAAAGCACAGTGTGAACAGGACAGCTATTTATTTCTTTTACACAAAGGAAATTATTAAAATATAAAAATCTCATAAACATATTGCAGACAGAGCCTTCAAAGGTGAAACAGCAACACAAAACTTCCATTATACAATCCTAGAAGGCAGATACGTAAAACACAAAACACATAAAACACTTAGTTGTTTTTACCTTTTTACCTTTTACCTTTACTCAGTTCTCTTCACTGTCTGAATAACTCTTTTAGGGTTCACAGATTCTGCCAAGGCTTAATATGGCTTGGGCTTATCCTTTTTGCAACAGTCATCTTTTCTGAGTAACCTGTAGTTGCAGAAAATTCCCTCTTCTCTAGTCAGCTCAAGAGAAGAATCCAGAATTCTTTAGGTAGCCACCTCCAAAAAGCCATATGACCTGATCGTTATTTAGTCATTTATGCTTGGGGAAAAGAAGGAAACCAAAGACACAGCCAGAGAAGTAGAGTCTAGGTTCAGGCTCATTTAGATCAGCACATATTTTCTTGTTGCCATGTGCAAAAAGTTGCCATCTCTGCTGAGGCAAGGACCTTCATCCCTACCTCTAT
This sequence comes from Gracilinanus agilis, assembly GCF_016433145.1. Lineage (NCBI taxonomy): Eukaryota > Metazoa > Chordata > Mammalia > Didelphimorphia > Didelphidae > Gracilinanus > Gracilinanus agilis. The sequence goes on from NC_058131.1 coordinate 246,295,865, forward strand.
CTATAGTTTGTCTAAGTCTCAATAAGTCCACATATGCTTGAAAGACAGGAAGAGAGAGAAAGAGAGACAGAGAGAGAGAGAGAGACAGAGAGACAGAGAGACAGAGACAGAGATAGAGACAGAGAGATTGAGAGAGACAGAGAGAGAGAAACAGAGAGAGAAACAGAGAGACAGAAACAGAGACAGAGACAGAGACAGAGAGAGCGAGCAAGCAGAGTCTCACCATGGTCACTCTTCCTGGTTCAGTGGCCAATTTTCTCTGATAGTCAGATAGTCAACTGTAATTCCACTCATTCCCTTTTGGAGGAATCATAGGTATTCTATGACTGTTTCTGGTCTGTTTCTAAAATGATGAAGAAAGGGCTTTGACTGTTGATTATGCATATTAAAAAACCTTGTAAGAGACTGAATGCAGATGGAAGCATAATATTTTCCACTTTGCTTTCTTCATGTTTTTTTAAATATGTATACTTCTTCCATAACGTGACCAATATGGAAATATGTTTTGTATGATCACATATGTATAATCTAGAACAAATTGTTTACTGTCTCAGGGAGAGGAGAGGAGGGAGAGAGAAAGGGAAAGAATTTGAAACTCAAAATTTTAGAAAGTGAATGTTCAAAGTTATTTTTATGTGTTATTGAGAAAAAGTAATATATTATAGTAAAATTTTTAAAATTAACAATATATATTTTTTGAAAAACCTCCTATGTAGGCAACTGGATTTTTCCCCCTTTCCTAGCTGTGCTCATAGAAGGAGACAAGTACCATAAGCCTCGGGGTGAGGAGAACACCAGCCGCTCTTCTCCCCACCTATATAGACATGAAGCCACGAGCATATTCCCTTGCTTTTGGTTTTGTCTATGTTGTGTTTCTTCTTTCCTGCCAAAAGTAAAGGAGAATTGGAGAAGCAACGGATTAGGCTGGGGACCTTGTGAACTTTAAAAAGTGGAGAGAGTACAGAGGGTCAGGAATTGAACCCCATAAGCAGAATTTGCAAGCAGCTGAACTTAATGAGGAACAATAGCACCCAAGGAATGACTCATCTATGGTTTATGTCACATTTGGAAGTCAATCAGTAAACATTTATTAAGCACCTACTGTGTGCCAGGCACTTTACTAAGCATTAGAGATATGAAGAAAGGCAAAAGACAGACCATGCCCTCAAGGAGCTTACAATCTAAAGAAGATGAATTGGTGAGCTGAATGCTTCGTAGCTACAATCAAGCATGCTCTCCCTCAAGTGTTTGTACTTTTGTCCTTGCTATATTATCTCAGTAAATATCCCTTTTGTAAAATCTAATTGATGTTAAGTGGTTAAATGATACTAGAGCACTAATCACTGGGTCAATCAATAATATAGAGTAAATAAACTCTATAACTGGCAAATAACTGGCAATTGATATTGGGGAGAACATGCTGGAAGAGAGGTATAAGCCAATAGTATTAGAGAAGGGCTCCAAACCATCAGGGATTCCATTAAAACCATAAGAGGGACATATGGCCAGTCCTTTGGGGAGACCCAGCTGCTTGATGTGAGTAGGAGTTAGGATAAGGACCCTTCCACTTTCCGAACCACCCCAGAGCTTCTAAAGGCTGCAGACTGATTGGTTGCTAGATGAGAATTGAAATGATAAATATATGAGAACTTTTAAGTTACCTGAAAATCTTTGAGCTGGGTCTGGATGCTGGATGTAGGTAGTGCTTCCATATATTGACTTTTTGTTATTGTTGAGTCAGTCCTCTCAGTCATGTCTCGAACTTTATGGCCTCATCTTGGGATTTTCTTAGCAAAGATATGGAAGCAATTTGCTGTTTCCTTCTCCAGTTCATTTTATAGATGAGGAACTGAGGCAAATAGAATTAAGAGACATGCCTAGGGTTACACAGCTAGTAAGTATCTGAGGATGGATTTGAACTCATGAAGATGAATCGGATTCCAAGTCTTGGGGCTTCCTTTATCCAATGACCTCCTAGCTGCCTCATATATTGACTTAGAAAATCACATGTTAACATTATCCACATTGTTCTGTATTTTTATTTATTTTGTAAAACATTTCCCCATGACATGTTAATCAGCCCCTGCACTGGGAGTTTTGCAGGCCCCATACCATGCATTTGACATCTTTGATGTAAGGTGTCTGGAGGATGCTTTTGTTCAGGTAGGAGGATGATCAGATGGCTTCTGAAATGTCTTCCAACTCTGTGGTTAGGGGATTTTGTGAAGCCTAATATTACTGAGGTGACCAACAGCATTGTTAGACAGCGGAATGTGTTAGTATTAATACTACTAATAAAAGAAATACTTTACATTTCTGTACTGCTTTGAGTTTTTAAAAAGAGCTCTTGTCACAATATCCTTAGGAGGAAAGGAACATCGGTATTATTTCCATTATTCAGATGAGGAAACTGAGGTACAAAGGAGCACTGGACTTGTTCAAGCATTGAAGAAAGTGTCAGAGCTGGAATGGGAGCTCAGTTGTCTTCATGCCTCACTCTTAAGTTCTGAATTCTTTCCACCACGCTTGCCCACACTGCAGCCTATCTCATTCAGTTCACTGTGGTCTGGATGTCCTTCCCACTGCTGATGACCTTTGGTTACCTTACCCACATCCAGCCCTCTCTGTTGCAACTAAGCTTAGGAAAGCCCTACAGGAGAAAGAAGAGACTGGGCCAGAGGTTGGACTGGAAGAAACATAATGGAAAAATAATTACAGCACAGGCTAGAGAGCTGTGAGTTTAAAATGAATCTAAGGTATTCTGAGCTCTCACCCACATCCAAGCAGAGTAGTGATTTCTTCCCATACTCGGGGCCACATACTCATACAGAAGCTGGGCTTCTGTATCCCTTCCAGATCTACCCTCCTGTAAGTATCAGTTGAATGTGCATGTATCATTAAAGATTATTAACCGATTGATTATTTGGTCTTTCCTTTTGTGCCTGAGCCCAACTGCAGTGGTTTCCAGCTGCTTTGTGGATGACGTCCAAAGAACATGGTTTCCGAGGTGGTCTGATCACCCAATCCCATGATATTCCATCTCCCCAGCCTCCCACCAAAGAAAACTAAAAGAGACAATGGAATAGCTGCTCCGTAGAGCCAAGGCCAAGAACAAGAAAATAGCCCCAAATGGAACGAGGATGATTTTTGACAATACAAGGAAATCAATTGATCAATTGATGGCATTGTCCGTCTGGCTAGCCCAAGGCCATGCAAAGAGACTCATGTCAGAGTATCCTTGAAGAACAACCATCCCAGCTCACACTTGATAGTATATCTTATTGTCAGAAAAGCAGTTTGCTTACAATATCTTATTTGGATCCTGACAATAACCTTGGGAGATGCACAGGATAGAGCCAGAGCGAGACAGGAATTATTTACAGAATGAGGTACAAAGAATGGCTGGCCTGAGGGCTACATTAGCATCCATGAAATATTAAAGGAACTGGAAGGAATCATTAGGATCCCATGCATTGAGTGGACTCTCTGTGAAGGGTTTATGGAAAGCCACACTGAGAAATGACACAGGACTATTTTAGATGGACTGGTCACCAGTTCACTTTAGCAGCTTTGTTCAGTTGTTTTTCAGCCATGCCCAACTCTTTGTGACCCCATTTGGGGTTTTCTTGGCAAAGATATTGGAATGGTTTGCCATTTCCTTCTTTGGCTCATTTTACATATGAGGAAACTAAGGCAAACAGGAATTGATGACTTAACCAAGGTTGTACAGCTAGTAAGTCTCAGGCCAGATTTGAACTCAGGAAGATGAATATTTCTGATTTCAGGTATAGCATTCTATCCATTGCACCACCAAGCTGCACCTAGCCTGATTGTTGGTTGTTGTTCCTATTTGAAGAGGACCAAAATGACATCAAGGATGATGTTTTTTTGACTCACACATGAATTGGATTTAAGGGAGGCAGAATTGTAGAGTTGTTGGTTCATTCTCTCTTCCAAAGTCATTGAAGTTCAACATCGGGACAAAAATCAGGATAACTGGCAATGACAGTGGATGACCGTGGCATCTCTGATGTCCGACCAAGTTCTAAGTGCTCCATGTTGCCTGCTTCAGCCTCTTTCACTGCTGTTGGAACAAATTGCTTTCATTCCCCAAGAGAAGTCTTCATATGCCTGAGGTAGACAACCCTATTAACTCACCAATAGGTTGGAGATCTGTTGGTTACCTTGCTAAACCTAATTTAGCCCACCTGCCCAGAAGGTTTACTGGGTTGTGGCTGCTGTGCGTGCTATGGCTTCTTGGAGCTACAGATGAGAATTGGGGGAAAGATGTCCCACAAAGATGGATGAACAGCCCTGAAAAAGGCTCGGCAAGTTCTCATGCCAGAAGTGCACCTAGTAGGTTTACAGAGAAAGAAACAAAGGTCTCTGAAAGGTGAAACAATTAGTCTGAGGTCAGGTATGATAGCTACCATAGTAAGTTGCTAAGCCTGGACTTCAGTCCAGATCTTCTGATTTCTCAAACAGAGCTCTTTCCATTCCTTTTTCCAAGGGGAAATCTGAATTTCTTTCCCCAAAACTGAAACTAGACCAACTTTTTTCTGGGGCCCCTCCCATTCCCCTACTTTTCAGGTTTCTGGACTGCATATATTGAGAGAAGATAAGTGCTCTTAAAACAGGCCTTAATGAGTGCAATCATGGTCACAGTTTTGCTTATAATTACTCTTTATTCCAACAATGAAAAGACCATGAGGGACAAAACAGGTAGTGCGGAAATAATAATTCTTTGCCTTTAGCAAAAACCATTTTGACAGATGGCAAGCAGGAAGACAACTCACCAGGCTAGGATCAGAAGCTGGCGTGCTGCAGGAAAGAAAATGGCTTAGCATCCTACTGCTGAAATGGTAGAGCCAAGCAAGTCCTTTCTGTTGTCGGTGCTCAAAGTCCTTGATCCATTTCTGAAGCATGTTAGAATCTTAAGACCAGAGAATGTCAGTACTGGAAGGGTTGCTAGAACAGTGTTAGGCCAGGGAAGAACATAGAATGTCAGAACTGGAAAGGACTTTAGTGACCGTAATCCATCTTCCTCATTTTATGGATGAGGAACCTGAGATCCAGGGGAATATAGCAAGTTATGGGTAGAGCCAGAACCTAGACCAAGGTCTCCTGGGTTATAGGCCAGGACTTTACAGTTATCCTTTTTTTCTCTTCCTCATCATCTTCAATACCATTTCACTTAAAAAAAAAAAAACAAAAAAACAAACAACAGTCCTAAGGAGCAGCTGTGTGGCTCAGTGGCTTGAGAGCCTGATCTAGAGATGGGAGATCCTAGATTCAGATCTGGCCTCAGATACTTCCTAGCCACGTGGCCCTGGACAAGTCACTTAACCTCCATTGCCTAGCCTTTACCATTTTTCTGCCTTGTAACCAATACACAGTATTGATTCTAAGATGGAAGGTAAGGTGTTTTTGTTGTTGTTGTTTGTTTTTAAGCAGTCATATTGGGGAGGATCTTCTTTATTCATTCCATTGACTCCAAATTTATGTAAGACTCCTGAAGCTACAATTGAGTGAAACTGATTGTTTGGGGATAGAATCAACTTCCCTCCTTCATCCTCCAATTATCAGTCCTCTCTTTCAAAGTTCCACTAAGGTATCACTCACTGCTAGTGTGCGTGCCATGATTGAAGAGATCCCTCTCCTCTAGAGTGTCATTATATTTGACCTTCCCTCCTACAGGGCACTCCATCTCTGAGCCCAGGCTTTTCCCCTTGTTGTCTCTCATGCCTGGAACTGCCTCCCTTGTAAATTCTGCCTCCTTATTCACTCCCTTGGCTTCCCTTAAATCTCAGCTAAAGTCCCAATGATCACCAGATGCTTTTCCCAGTCTTCCTAATCCTATTGCCTTTCATCTGTAACTACCCTAATTTAACTTGTCTCAGAAGAAAGGAGTAGAAGCAGCGGGCAGAAATTACAAAGGGACAGATTTTGGTGTACAAAAAGGAAAACATTTCTAACAAACAGAGCTGTCCAAAAAATGGAATAAACTACCTTGACGGAGATTCTCTTTATTTGAAGTTTTCATGTAGGGGACTGAATGACCATTTGTTGGAAATATTGAGATTTTTGGTCAAGTATCAGTGGGCCCAAGTGACTCCTGAGGTCTCTTCCGACTCTGAAATGATAGCTAATTTGAAAAACCAATTTGCATAAATGTTTCATGGGAACTGATGGATTAATTTGTGTTCCTCTCTGTTAATGCATTTGCTTCTAACAGGAGACTTTAGAAACCAATGACTTAAATCAAAGTTCTGATTTATGGTCAAAATTTTTGGCCTTGTGGTAGATAGACAGGGAAGACACAGAGGCTGACTACCCTTTGAGTAGATAAGTTTCTATTTCTTATAATGTACTTTAGATGGCTATGAGGAATGGATGAGGAAGTTATGGTATATGGTTGTAATGGAATATTATTGCTCCATAAGAAATGATAAACAGGATGAATTCAGAAAAATTTGGAAAGTCTTAAATGAACTGATGCAAAGTGAAGTGAATAGAACAAGGAGAACAATATAAGCAGTAGCAGAAATATTGTATGATGATCAACTGTGAAGGTCTAAACCATTAACAGCAAAGCAAGTTCTCAAGACATCTACAAGGATACTAATGATAAAAAATGTTATCTGTAGCCAAAGAAGGAACTGGTGGAGTCTGATTGCAGATCAAAACATGCCATCTTCCACTTTATTTCCTTATGAGTATTTTTTTTATTGTATATGTGATATGTGCCTTCTATCATGACATGAGCCATATAGAAACATGTATTGTAGCAAAGCAATGGTTTAATCTATATATACATATATTTATAAATAAAACAGTACATATATACATATACATATTTATATATATATATATTGTAAATAGTGTAATCAGAATATTTACTGCCTCAGGAAAGCAGGAAGGAAAGAGGGAGGGAGAAAATCAGTACTAAAATTTTAGAAAACAATTGTCAAAGATTATTTCTATATGTAACTGAAAAAAAGTTTTTTTTTTTTTTTATAAAAGGAGGTTATGAAGTAGGGGGAGGGAAAGGCAAATATGATAGTAGATATAAAAGTGTTTTGAGTAACCAGTGATATATAAATCAAAGCATTGTTATTAGTAATAATAACCATATATAAATATACATTTATTGAGAACTTGTTATAAGAATAGAATTCATATCAAAAAAAGAAGAAAAGTACCCATATGCACAAAAATATTTATAGTAACTATTTTTGTGGTGACAAAAGAATTGCAAACTGAAGGGATGCTCATAAGTTGGGAAATGGTTGAACAAGTTAAGATAAATAAATACTATTGTGTTATAAGAAATGATGAAGGGGTTGGTTTCAGAATAATTTAGGAAGAGTTATGTGAACTGATAGAGGATGAAATATGCAGAACCCAGAGAATAATTATATAATAACAATAATATTGTAAATATAATTAATTTTGAAAGACTTGGCAATTCTAATCAACACAGTGACCAGCCACAATTCCAAAGGATTTATGATGAAACGTGCAAAAATGTGAAACACCTTCTGACAGAGAACTGATGGACTCAAAGTACAGAACAAAGTATATGTTTCCTCCCTCCCTCCATTTTCTCTCTGTTTCTCATTCTTCTTTTCTTTTTTCCTTTCTTCCTTTCTTTTCTCCTTCATATAGATAATGTGAGAATATGAGGATTTTATACCACACTCTAATTTACATATTGTCTTCCCCATTAGACTGTGAACTTCTTGAGAGTAAAGACTATTTCTGCCTTTCTTGGTAACCCTAGCACTTAGCACCAGGCCTGATTCATAGTTGGCACTTGATAAATGCTTGGTGACTTGAGAAAAAAAAAATAGGTTTTGAAAGGTAAAACAACTTACCAAGGGTCATTTAAGTTAGCATGTAATAGAGTCAACAATATCACTCAGGTGTTCTAATTCCAAGTTGAGCATTTTCCCCACTAAATCATGCTATATCTCATATCAAATACGGGATTTTGAAGAATTTTAAAAAAAAGTTCCTTCCAATAACGAGTTTGCATTATAGTTGGGAAGGTAAGATTCCCTTATTTAAGGATATTATTATTATTATTATTGCTAATAATGAGGATAAATCAGATTTATATAGTAATTTAATGTTCTGAATGAATGAATAAAAGAACATTTATTTTTACTTTCTTAAGCCTTTACTCTAAGACAGAAGGGCAAAGGCTAGGCAAATGGAACTAAATGACTTGCCCAGTGTCACACAGCTAGGAGATATCTGAGGCCAGATATGAACCTAGGTCTTCCCAGCTTCAGGCCTGGCTTTCTTATCCACTCTGCCACCTAGTTGCCTCTTGAAAGGGCATTTATTAAACACTTACTATATGTCTGACTCTGTGCTATATGCTAGAGATATGTATACAAAAATCAAGTCAGTCCTTGTCTTCAAAGAGCTTAATTTCTTTCTTTTTTTGGAAATTTTTATTAATTAATTTAGAATATTTTCCCGTGGTTACAAGATTCATGTTCTTTCCCTCCCCTCCCCTCTCCCACCTCCCATAGCTGATGTGCAGTTCCACTGGGATTTACATGTGTCATTGATCAAGACCTATTTCCATATTATTGATATTTGCACTAGGGTGATTGTTTAGAGTCTACATCCCCAATCATATCCTCATCGACCCATGTGATCAAGCAGTTGTTTTCCTTCTGTGTTTCTACTCCCACAGTTCTTTCTCTGGATGTGGATAGCATTCTTTCTCATAAGACCCTCAGCATTGTTCTGGATCATTGCATTGCTGCTAGTAGAGAAGTTCATTACTTTCAATTGTGTCACAGTATATCTGTCTCTGTGTATAATATTCTTCTGGTTCTGTTCCTTTCATTATGCATCAGTTCCCGGAGGTCATTCCAGTTCACATGGAATTCCTCCAGTTCATTATTCCTTTGAGCACAATAGTATTCCATCACCAACAGATACCATAATTTGTTCAGCCATTCCCCAATTGAAGGACATTCCCTCATTTTCCAATTTTTTTGCCACTACAAAGAGCATGGCTATAAATATTTTTGTACAAGTCTTTTTCTCTATGATTCAAAGAGCTTACTTTCTAAAAGGGGAAGAAATCATAATGGGGAGGGGTGTTTTGGTCTCACAAATCATGAAGATCATGAATGGGGCCATAGGACAACTTATTTGTTCAATCCATCTAAGAATAACACTGTATTCAACCCAGTATCCCTGTAAGATAGCTGTACAAATATGTTATCTCTAGTCAATAATGAGGAAATCAAGACTGAGAAATGTTAAGTGGCCCACAGTCACACAATCAGTATAAATCCAAATTCAAGCCTTGCCCATTTGCTGGAGTAACTGATAAAGCTTAGATGAGACAGAACAGTCCTTAATGAATTTACCTTCTCTCGGGAGAATACAACACAATTATGACAATGATGAAAGAATTGGACGAGATAGCTTCTGAGGTCCCTTTGAAGTTTAGATCATGATTCTAAATTAATGATTACCCAGAATATGTCCTAATAAATGCATTAGAGGAGCAGAGAAGGAAGTGATCTGTGAGATGGGGGTGTATGGTATGTCATCAAGGAAGGCTATAGGGAGAGGATAGAGGATGAGCTGAGATTTGAACTTGGATCTCTTGACTTCCTGCCCAGCCCTCGGGTTTTTATCAGTGTGATATAGAAAACTAATCACAAAGTCTGGAAGCTGCTCCTTTTGTCCTGAGCTGTGTTTGCTCAGGGAAGCTTCAGTTAAGAGAGAAATCCAGCTCCTGCTGAATCCTGAGTGGGAGAGAGCCCACTGTCTGGGTTTCAGTTTGGCTGGCTCTTGCCAACATGGTGAAATCATCAATATATGATTAAGAGCGTAGCAACCCAGAACTACAGATGGCGGCCAGGACATGCTGGAAAGCAAGAGCATATGGCATCTGACTAATGTTCGATACAGGAGCAGGGCCAGCAAAGTTCTGAATGTAGATTTGGTTTGCCCAGGTTTTTGCTGCCATAGCTCACATCCCAAAGTGGGTGGATTAAAAAACAAAAAAATCCCTACAAAAAAAAGCATCCTGATAGCTCATTCAACTCCCAAACCCAAGGATGCTAGAGGGCAGGCTGGCTGATTCAGAGGTGCAAAGAACCAGAGAGATTATCGAGGAAGGAAAACCATCATCTTTTGAGCAGGAGCCTGAAGTCCAGAGAGGGTCAGTGATTTGCCCTAGGTTGGATGGGGAATAAGTAGCAGAGCCTAAATTCCTCCTTGGGTCTTTTTACTTTCAATCCAGTTTTCTCCTATATCACATGACCTCATGGTATCCATTTAAAAGGGGAGTGGGCAGCCTTTGGGGACAGTAGAAGAAATCATGTTGAAGATCTCAAGCAGAGACTGGATGGCCATTTGTCAGGTATGTTGTAGAGAGGATTCTTGGTCGGGTATGAGTTACCCAAGATGGCCTCTGAAGTCCCCTCTAAGTCTGAAATGTTGCAATTCAGGGGGAGAGGGGAGACTGGAGGGGGAGAGAAATGGCTTTTTCACTTGGACTTCCCCAGGGAGCATGTCCCTGGGGTCTAGGGAATAGTCTGTATTTGTGGAAAAGGTGAGGGTAGCTAGGAGGCACAGCAAATAGAGTGCCTGGTCTGGACTCAGGAAGACTTATCTTCCTGAGTTCAAATCTAGTCTTATACACCTGTGTGACCCTGGACAAGTCAACTTACCCTTTTTTCTCAGTTTCCCTATCTGTAAAGTGAGCTAGAGAAGGAAATGGCAAGCCACTCCAGTATCTCTGCCACGAAAACCCCAAATGGGGTCATATAGAGTTGGACATGACTAAAAACAACAACAAGTAGAAAAGGTGAGAAAGGAGCAGCTGCCTCCTCAGCCATTCTCCTCCAACTCCATCCAGTTGCTCTGCCTGGGGAGGAATGCTATCCAGCTGCTGTTGGTCCTTAAGAATGCTTTACTATCTATATCTCTCACTTGAATTCCTTACACATTGTGGTTCAAACTCCAGCTACAACATTTACTCACTGTGTGACTATGGGCAAGTTAATCAACCATTCTGAACTTTAGTTTCTTCTGCAAATTAAGAATACGAATACTATCTCACAAGGTTTTTATGAGGAATTTACTTTGCAAACTTTAAAGTACTAAGGTGGGGCAGCTAGGTGGCTCAGTGGATAGAGAGCTTGGCCTGGAGATAGGAGGTCCTGGATTCAAATATGGCCTCAGATACCTCCTACCTGTATGACCCTGGGCAAGTCACTTAACCCCCATTGCCTAGCTCTTACTGCTCGTCTGCCTTGGAACCAATACTTAGTATCAATTCTAAGACAGAAGGTAAATGGTTTTTAAAAAATTTCTCTGGAAATGGGAGTTGCTATTAGTATTTTGTTGTTAGCTACTTTTATTCAGTAATGATACAATAAGAACTCTTGTAGCTCTATGATTCTAATTGAGCTATGGACTAGTTTTAAGCAGAACCAAAGCTATATTATTATCCCTAACATTGAAATATCCTTTCTCTTAGAATTAAAAGATCTGGGTTTGACTGTTAGCTCTGCTTTTTACTAATTAATATATTCAGTTGTTTTCTGTCATGCCTGACTCCTTGCATCCCTATTTGTAGTTTTCTTGGTAGCGATACTGGAATGGCTTGTCATTTCCTTCTCCAGCTCATTTTACAGATGAGGAAACAGTGGCAGAGTTAAGTGACTTGTCCAGGGTCACACAATTAGTAAATATCTGAGGTCAGATTTGAACTCAAAAAGAGGAGTCTTCTTGTCTCCAGGCTCCATGTTCTATACATTGTGACACCTCACTAGTGGCTCACTAACATAGAGCAAATCATTTCACTTCTTGGAATCTCAGGTTCCTTGTCTGTAAAATGGGCATAATAATACTTTGCTTACTGCATACCTCATAGATTGACATTTGAGCAAACAAACAAAAAAAAAAGGTAAAGAAAGTTGACATTATCTCCTTGTTTAGATTGTTAATGCTCTGAAGGCAGGCACCATATCATAGTCTTTCTAGATTCCTCATAGTGTCTAGCACTGTGTTGAGAATATAGTGATCAATGGAATGATCAATAAATACGATTGATTTACTTGTTAACAGACATGTTTAGGTTGATAAAATACCAGACCTGGCAGAGATAATCTAGTCCAACCCCTACTTTTTACAGATTGGGGGACTGAGGCTCAGAGAATAGAAATCACCTGACTATGGTCTCACAGATGGAATAAAGCAAAAATTTGAACCTAAATCTTTTGACTCCAAATCCAGACCGAGTGGTCTTTTCAGTGCCATGGTACAGTGGAAAGAGTATAGACTTGAAGTCAAAAGACAAAGGCTGCAATTCTTGCTTTTCTCTTTATTAGCTGTGTTACCTTAGGCAAGTCCCTTCTCAGGCAAGCGAGACAGTGTGGTGGATAGAGAGAACATGGACTTTAGAATCAGGCAAATCTAAGTTCAAATGTGGCCTCAGATACTCACTAGCTGTGTGACTCTGAGCTAGTCACTGATCTCTCTTTGCCTCAGTTTCCTCCTTCATAAATAATAGTATCTATCTTGTAGGGGTGTGCTAAGAAAAAAAGGAGATACTATGTGTGAAACACTTTACAAACCTCAAAGTGCTTAGAGGAATCCTAACTCTGCTGATGTCATCCATGCTGACTTTCCTTTGCCGTTACATTTTCCAAGGGTGTATATCATGTGGGAGTTGGAAAGTTAGGTCCCATCTAACCCTGGAAGTTATTCACTAAGGCAAAGTACTTGTCTCTCCTGGAGAGCCACTAAGTTTATTTAAAAAATATATTTTTTTAACTTTCTTGAAGCTTATAGCCTAATAGGTGGATAAGACACAAACAGAGATTACTAGAATACACAATAAGTGTGTCAGAGAGTCATAAACAATATGAGTGGCCTCACGGAGGGGAATGGATTACCAGCTGGGAGCTTGGAGGTGAAATAGCTTCCATGAAATACTCAGCTGTGCTGAGGGCTTAAGGCAGGAATATTAACCAGTTCTCCTCTCCCCCAGAGCCAGAGCGTCTATCCCTTCTGGCTGTATGCAATCTGTCACTCTCCTTTTGACTCCTACTGGGGAAGAAGATGAGTTATTCCAGCTTACTCCCAGCTGCCTCCTGGGGAAAGGAAGGAAAATATTTCCTCTTCCCTCTCCACAAGGAAGTTTACTTTTTCTAATTCAGCAGGGGTCAAAAATAACAGTTCATATATTTATGGGAAATTAGGTTTAGCTGATAGAGTGTAGGGCCTAGAGTCAGGAAGACCTGAATTCAAATTCAGCCTTGGACACTTTCTAGCTGTGTAATGCTGGGCAAGCCACTTTCCCCTATTTGCCTCAATTTCTTCATCTGTAAAATGAACTGGGGAAAGAAATGGCAAACCAATTCAGTATCTCTGCCAAAAAAAACCTTGAAAGGGATCATAAAGAATCAGACACAACTGAAAATACAACAGCAACAGTAAAAATAGCAACAAGCAGCAGCGGCAATGACAGATTTTTATAGCTCTGCAAGGCTGATAAAGTGTGCTTAAAAAAAAAAAGTTTTTTAAAACTTTACCTTCTATCTTAGAATCAATACTAAGTATTGGTTCCAAAGCAGAAGAGTGGTAAGGGCTGGGCAAGTTAAGGGACTTGCCCAGGGTCACACTATTTAAGGCCACATTTGAACTCAGGACTTCCCATCTCCAGGTTTGTTTTTCAGTCCAATGAGTCACCTATCCCTAAACCATTCCAAGGTTGCTTTTTATGGTAATTCGGTAAGGCTGGTACTACCATTTTTAGTAAGTCCATTTTACAGAAGGGGAAACAAAACTGAAGCATGAGATGACCTTGGGCAAGTTATTTCCTTTCTCTGTGCAGTACCTGAGATAGGTGTCCAAAGGAGCAAACCTTAATCAACCCAGCATTTTTAAGTGCCTCCTATATGCTGGCCATTGGACTAGGTGCTGAGGATTCAAATACAGAAGGGAGATCCACTTACAAGGAAGATCCAGAGTTTAGGGTAAGACAGAGTCCCTTTAAGACTCCTGATGCTTATAGCCTAGATGGTGAATAATTTCATTGGAGGAGCTGTGTAGTGTGGTGGAAAGAGCTCTGAACTCTGAGTGCTTCAAACTGGAGTCAGGGATCTTGAGTTGGAATCTCAGCACTTCCACTAAGTACCTCTATGATATATCTGTTAGCTTCTCTGAGCCTCAGTTTCCTTATCTGCAAAATGGCATTGATGTAGGTTCCTTACATTTCAAGATACTTTCTAATAGGTCAGGGAATGCCAAAGTCTATATGCTCCTGAAGACAATAAGAGCTTGAAGTTTCGCTGAGTGCTTCACATATATTATCTCATTTGATCCTTGTGACGACCCTGGACAATAGGTGTTATCATCATCGCTATTTGATGAGGAAGCCGAGGTCCAGAGTGATTTGTCCAGTCACAGGGCTAATAAGTGTTTGAGGTTCACCTCTGTGATCTAGCATCTCTTTCCTGTCAGACTCAGGCATGAGGAGGGCTTTTGATATAAGATGGATTTTGTCTTGGGAAATTTGTGATACCTCTTATGACAGTGGCCTTGATGGTCTACCCTATGAAATCTGAGAAGCAATTTGGCACAGAGTATAGAACACTGGGCACCAAATCTGAAGTCAGGAGAACTCAGTCATCTTCCCAACTTGTCCTTGTGAGGCCTTGAGCAACTTCATCTTTCTTGCCTTAATTTCTTCATTTGTAAAATGGGAATCATAGTGCTCTTATCACGTTTACTTGATAAGAGTGATGTGAAGATTAGTAATAGCTTTTTATATAAATTTTCCTCACAATACTGTGAAATAAGTAGAGTGCAAGCATAATTCTTCTCTTCTTACAGATGAAGAAACTGAGGCAAGTCAAACTGTGACTAGGACTACACAGTAAGAGCTAAGACTCAAAACCTGGATCTTCTGACTCAAGGCCTTGAGAAGTATCAGATAGAATACATACATAAATTACTAATAATATTTTTATAAAAGCAATTTTAATGGATTGAGAAACTGGTTGGATTGACTGTCTCCCCCCACCCCTCTCCATTTACAGGATTATAATTCCGAGATCACTAAGTTAACTTGTGGAAGACCAGGTGATTAATTAAGGTCATTTCATCGGGGAGCTCAGCCAAAGATTCAGAGAAGACATTGTGAAATTAATCTGAAACCTGAAAGAAGAGATTTGACTCTACTGAGATGGAATCTTCCAAGTCCAAGCTTTCCCTTAAAACTGAAGGTAATACCTTATTCGTACTTTTTTTTAAATCTATGAACCCTGATGAGTGGATATCTGAGAGCCTTGAAGTGTTCTGTAGTTTCTCCCTCCCTTCTTCCTTCTTTTCTCTTTTCCTCCTTTCCTCCTTTCTTTCTTCATTTTTTTCTCTCTCCTTCTCTCAAACTACTTTCTTTTCTGCTTTCCCTCTCTCCTTTTACTACCATACATCTCATTCCCTTCCTTTCAATACTTCTCTTTTTTGTTCCTTCCTCCTTTTCTTTCTTTTTTTTTTACTCTTCCATTTCTCTCTCCTTCCCTTCTTCTCCCCTGTTCTTCCACCTTCTCTTTTCCTCTTTAGTTCCCTTTTTATTTTCTTCCCCTCTTCCTTTCCTTCCTCCCTCCCTCTTTTCCTCCCTCCCTCTCTTCCTTCCTTCCTTCCTTCCTTTCTTCCTCCC
>NC_058131.1:246311865-246368563 GCF_016433145.1 Gracilinanus agilis
TTCCTTCCTTCCTTCCTTCCTTCCTTCCTTCCTTCCTTCCTTCCTTCCTTCCTTCCTTCCTTCCTTCCTTCCTTTTTTCCTCCCTTCCTTCCTTCCCTCTTTCCTTCCTTCCTTCTCTCCTCCCTCCCTCTCTCCTTCTTTGCTTCTAACCTTCCTTCCTTTTAGCCTTCACTTTCTCCAACCCATCCTGGTACATTTTGAAATCAATTCTGTTCAACCATTATTTCCTGAGTGCCTGTCATATGCCAGACCCTGAAAGGGAAGCAAAAATGAACAGGTGAAAAAGACCCGTTTTTTTTGTCCTGAGGAAGGTAAAGCTAGTATGAGTAACATGGCAGAATCACAATGAAATCATTGTGTAGTACTATTAATGCCTGGATGTGCAATAAGTGGGACATTTAAGTTCTTCAGGATGTCAGGTTTTCCAAACCTCATCCCTTAGCCCCTTCTTCCTACCTGACATCAGGGTTTAGATTTGATTTCCATTTGTATTCAGGCTCTTTAATGATCTCTCATCTCCTCTACCCTACTCTTACACAAAGGGTCAAGATTATGTTTTATAGTGAAATTAGTCCTCCACGGTCCTAGCAAATACTTATTTAAAATATTTGTGACTTGCATGTAAAACCCAGTGGAATTGCTCATTGGCTATGAGAGGGGAAGGAGGGAAAGAATATGAATCATGTAACCATGGAAAATTTTTTCAAAATTAATCAATAAAAATAAAATAAAAATAAATATTGGTGACTTGAATAAAGATGTAGATCACATACATATCCAATTTTCAAGTGACATGAGGCTGGATAGGAGGGTTCACACACTGGGTGTCAAGTACAAAAACATCTCCACAGGCAAACAAGCATGTTGGATGAAATCTAATAAGTTCAAGTGGGAAGTCCTATACTTGAGCTTTAGGAAAAACCAACTCTTCATGAGGATATGGCAGAGGGGGTAGAAAAAATGGAGTGTTTTTAAAAATGGAATTAAGATGAACTTCAATCTGTATCAGAGCTATAGCAGAAGCTAATAGTGTGACATGGTGACTGAAAAAGTTTGTGTGATTTTAGGTTACATTGAGAAAAAGAACATGGCCAAACACCTGACCAAAACATTTTTGGCCATGTCAGCCTGGCGAGTCACTCAACCTCTCTTTGTCACAGGCAATTCCCTAAGCCTATAAGTAAAGATGTGTATTCGTGGAGGGAATTTCCTTTTCGTTAGTCCTTTAAGTCTATGAAATCACAGGTCCAGATCTGTGCCTCCATCAAGAAAAATGAAATATCATTTTGAGAATGAGGGAGGAGGTCATCCTGCTGACTTTCATCATCCTGTAAAGATTGAATCAGCCCTGGTACTCACACCTCATCAGTTGAACTCTTTGGCCCTCTGAGTAGAGGGAGGAACCATAACCTCAGTTTAAGGAAGGTGCCCAGGCTAGCCTGCTCTTCATTTTCCAATCAACTACACTCCTTTGGACTTAGCCATCATGGTTCTTTGCTGGGTACCTTCTCTTTCCTCTTCTGTTTCAGCTTCTTTTGGTGTATTGTCTTCACCTATTAGAAGGCAAACTCCTTTTTTTTGCATATTCGAATCCTCAACATTATATTTTTAAGGACGTTAATAAATAGAGCATGTCCAGGGGAAGATGACAGCTAGTATGGAGTTCACATCACTAAGGATCTGTTGAAGGAACTGGGGATGCTCAGCCTGGAGAAGAGAAAATCTCCCAGTAGTGGCAGGATTGTCACGTAGAAGAGGGATTAGCCATGTTCTGCTGGGCTCCAAAGGGCAAAACTAGAATCAATGAGTGTAAAGTTGTAGAGAGGCAGCAGGAGCTTTTAGCTTAATGTGAAGAAAAACTATCTAACGATTAGAGATTTTTCAAAGGAGAATGGAGTACCTTGGGAAATAGAGGGTTCTTAATCTCTCAAGGTCTGAAGTGGAAGTTGGAAAACTATTTGTCAGGGATGTAGCAGAAAGGATGATCGTGTAGGTATGGATTGGTCCCTTCTGACTCTGAGATTTTATGATTTATCAAAAGCCAGACAAAGATAAATAAGTCTAATTGAGACTTCAGGAAGATGGGCCACCCAAATAAATATTTTTAGAATGGACTGGCTACTTGAAAGACCATAGTTTGGATTCTCGGCCTCTCATAAAATGGGTTTTGTCTTGAGAGATGTGTGCCAACCCTTGTGACAGTGCTTTGCTTCTCTGGTATGTCTCATGAAAGGTGGGAACTAGCATGGTGCAGAATATATAGTATCTGGTGTCAAAACAGGAGTCCATGATGCTGAATGCCCGAGTTCTCACCCCCCCTCTCCCCCATGCCTTTATCTTCTGTCTTAAAATCAATACTGTGTATTAGTTTCAAGGCAAAAGAGTGGTAAGGGCTAGGCAATGGGGGTTAAGTGACTTCCCCAGGGTCACACATCTAGGGAGTGTCTGAGGTCACATTTGAACCTCATTTGAATCCCATCTTCAGGCCTGGTTCTTGAACCACTCAACTGCCTAGCTGCCCCTGCCTCAATCATTTCAGTTGTGTCTGACTCTTCATGACCACACTTGGGGGTACTGGTGTGGTTTGTCATTTCCTTCTCCAGCATATTTGACAGAAGAATAAAGTGAGGCAAACAGAATTAAGGGACTTATCCGGGGTCACATAGCCAGGAAGTATCTGAGGCTAGATTTGAACCCAGGACCTCTTGTTTCTAGACCTGGCTCTCAGTTCACTGAACCAACCAGCTGCCTCCTGAGTTCCAACTTTTGCCTGTCCTTGTTTGACCTTGAACAAGGTAATTTCTCTCTCTCTCTCTAATTCTTCATGTGTGGCCACTCAAAAATGTGTGTGGTGTGTTTTTTCTTTTCTAGGACTTTTAACTTTGGGGGTTGTTTCTTGCTCTCTCCTTTGAGGGATGAATCTTACTGGGGCTAATGGAGCCAAATATGTCAGCGCCATCAAATAGCAGTGATCTTTTCAGAATCAAGTACCAGCTAGTGCTTCAAGGACTTCCTGGGTAGCCTGACTCATTCTACCAGCAAGCTGAGGCAGCGGTAACCCCTTTGAGGCCTGGCACAGAGTGGGGGCCAGGGAGAGAGGGATGGCCTCCCTGCTGATCAAGTTTGAGAGTAAATGCTGGTTTTCTCTAGAGGAAATTCGTCCTTTGCTAGTCCTTTGAGCTCTGTTGGTTGCTCTCTCTAACAAGGAGTTGAAAGGCGAGAAAAATGTTTCTGATCCTTCTCCGGCCTTGCTCAGCCCTTAGTCAGTACCTGACTTTTGCCAGACTTTTCCCTGCTTAGAGAGAAGATGAGGCTTGCCCCCAGTGGCTGATGTAGCAGTCCCCTAATCACAGGGGCTTAAGTTAGAAGGATGAAGGCTGATTTGAGAAATGGAGCGTTTAGGATAATACAAGGTCTGGGTCTTACAGGGACTCTGAAAAAGTTGGGTTCACTGAGAAGGGGATAAAGAGGGGAGCCACCAGGTACAGATTAAGGAACCAGAGGGGAGAGGAGGGGTACTTGTTTTAGCTAAGGAATGGAAAATGTCTTGTAATAGAGGTAGGACTGGCTATTAGTAAAATTGTGAACTTCATAAATATAGATCTGGAAAGGATCTTGGAGGTCAGATAGTCCTACCTTTTTTTTTTGTTGAATTGTTTCAGTCATTCCAGACTCTTCATGACTCCATTTGAGGTTTTTTTCTTCTTTTGTTTTTTCTTTTTCTTTTTTTTTTTTGCAAAGATCCTGGAATGATTTATCATTCCTTCTCTAGCTCACTTTATAGATGAGGAAATCGAGGCAAACAGTGTTAAATAACTTCCTTATTTTGAGATTCAATATGGTATAATGGATTGGGTTCAGATCCCACCTCAGACACTGACTAGCTTTGTGACCCTAGGGAAGTCACTTTACAACACTGTGTTGATGAGGTAGCACTCAGTGGCCTGTTAGGTCTCTCAGCTCTAAATATAAGAACTTAGAGATGAAAAACTGAACCTCAGAAAGTTTAAATTCTTTGCCCAAAATTACTCAAGTAACAAATGTCCAAGTTGGGATTTGAATTCATGCTTTCAAACTCCAGGGCCAATGCTTTTTCCATTTCTATTTTTATCTTAGCTTTTCTACTTTTTTAGCCCACTTCTCCATTCTACAAGTTTCTAGTTGAGGATGTTGCCTAAATTCTCCCTTTTATCCCTGTATTAGAGAACACAGACCATTGCTTCAGAACTCATGTGACCTCTCCCCTCCCTACTTCAACCTAAACTTATCTTGTAGAATAAAAGATGTGGGCTATAAGTTAGCACAGTGGATAGATGGAGCACAGGCCTGGGGTCTGGAAGACTCTTTTCCCTGAATTCAAATTTGACCTTGGACACTTACTAGCTACTTGGACACTACTTCAAGACCAGTTTCAAGTTTTCTGCCTGAATGACTCCATTTTCCTTTTTGTGATCTGGATAAAAGTCAAAATTTCTCTCCTTCTTGACAAGAGAACAAAATTGCCATAGATGGAAGGCATTGATGATATGGAACCCCCTCACACCAGAAAGAAAAACAAAAAGATAGTGACTGGGGCTAAATGCAAAAGTTATACCACTATTGCATATATAGTACTAATGGCTGTGGGTTTTTTTCCTTTTTTATTGATCAATTAAGAAAAATTTTCCATGGTTACATGATTCATGTTCTTTCCCTCCCCTACTCCCACCGTGCTCCTATAGCCAATACGCAATTCCACTGGGTTTTACATGTGTCATTGATCAAGTCCTATTTCCATATTATTGATATTTGCACTAGGGTGATCATCTAGAGTCTGCATCCCCAATCATATCCCCATTGACCCATGTGATCAAGCAGTTGTTTTTCTTCTGTGTTTCTGCTCCCACAGTTCTTTCTCTGGATGTGCATAGTGTTCTTTCTCATAAGTCCCTCAGAATTGTCCTGGATCATTGCATTACTGCTAGTAGAGAAGTCTATTATGTTCGATTGTGCCACAGTGTATCTGTCTCTGTGAACAATGTTCTCTTGGTTCTGCTCCTTTCACTCTGCATCAATTCCTGAAGGTCATACCAGTTCACATGGAATTCCTCCAGTTTATTATTCCTTTCACCACAGTAGTATTCCATCACCAACAGATAGCACATTTGTTTAGCCATCCCCCAATCGAAGGACATTCCCTCATTTTCCAATTTTTTGTAATGGCCATGTTTCTTAAGCACCTTAGGCTAATTAGCCTCTCTCTTGCCAATAGGCAAAGCACATTATTGGTTTTGGGTGCTTATATTTTGGCAAACATCTTTGTGGTGGTTATTAGATTCCTATTATATTTATATAAGTGAATTCCAACTACAAAACATAGATAGCAGATTTGGAGGAATGTAGGTAAGGATCTTTAGAATTAGTATTGATTCTTGCCATTGGGTCCCATGGCTATGTGTAAAGTTTTGTCAATTGTTTTTCTTTTCTTTAGGATGACTCTTAAGACTTACTAGCTGTGTGACTCTGGGCAAGTCACTTAACACTGTTTGCCTTTGCTTCCTCATGTATAAAATGACCTGGAGAAATGAATGGCAAACCACTCCAGTACCTTTGCCAAGAAAATCCAAAATGTGGTCCTCAAAACAATATGGTACTGGCTATGAGACAGAAGGGAGGTTCAGTGGAATAGACTTGGGGTAAGTGACCTCAGCAAGACAGTCTATGGTAAATCCAAAGTTCCCAGCTTTTTTGGGGGACTATTTGGGACAAAAATTCACTATTTGACAAAAACTACTGGGAAAATGGGAAAACAGTATGGGAGAGATTAGGTTCAGATCAACATCTCACACCCTACACCAAGATAAATTCAGGATGGGTGAATGACTTGAATATAAAGAAGGAAATTGTAAGTAAATTAGGTGAACACAGAATAGTATACTTGTCAGATCTTTGGGAAAGAAAAGATTTTAAGACCAAGCAAGAGTTAGAAAATATTACAAAATGTAAAATAAAGAATTTTGATTACATTAAATTAAAAAGTTTTGTACAAACAAAAACAATGCAATCAAAATTAAAAGGGAAGCAACAAATTGCGGGAAAAATCTTTATAACAATAAACTCTAACAAAGTTCTAATTACTCAAATATATAAGAAGCCAAATCAATTGTTCAAAAAATCAAGCCATTCCCCATATGGATTAATTCTTAAAAAAATTAAAGGGCAATTGACTCAATAGATTAAAATGCTACCTTAAAGACTCTCTACAAACCAGGCATCTCCTATGTTTATGTTAAAATTACCCAAGATTGATTGAAAAATATGCTAGCAGTGATAACCTTACTTGAGGACCCTCTGAAAATATATTAGCATCAAGCATAATATAGGTATGCTGCCAAAGATGGCTGCCACTGTCATGGAGAAGATCCAATATGAGACATTTGGTAAAAAAAAAAAATGGTGTTTCTATCTATGTTTCCAGTAAATAATAAAAGTGAACATTTAGAACTAGATCTAGAACTGCTTGGCCACTTTCATCTAATTGAATTTGGAGTCTTGAACAAGATAACATCCTACCTTTGCCCTCAACTCTCCCAGTTCCCTTGAATAAGACCAAAGTTCTGGTTCTGGCCGCTCCCTGATGCTTGACAATAGGGAGCCACCATATCACTCTGGGACTTTTAGCAAATCACTTAAATCTTCTGGGACTCAGTTTCCTCATCTGTAGAAATGTGAGAGTTGAATTGTAGGATTCCTAAGTTTCTTTCCAGCTCTAACACTTCAAATGTTCTATGAATCATTCTTATGTGTATAACTTCTTTGAAGTTAACCAAGAATTTCTTTACATCTCAGCTCATGCTGATGCCGCATTAACTTTAAAATAAAATTGTCCCTTTGTTATCCCCTTTTGTGCCCTATCCTCAGGGCTGGGTAGTTTGAGCAGCTTCGTGAGGTGCAGGGTCTTTGGGAACACGGGCAACTCCTCCTATTTCCCATTCTGTCTGCCATCACTGCTATGGCATTTGGAACTCGGAGCAAAGGACACAAGGATCTCACTAACAATGACTGCCAGGTGTAAACATTCTTTTTCAGGGCTAAAGGTTGACCAGGTTGGCCCCTGCTTGATCATTCCTTGTCAGTTAGAAGGAACAAAAGGGACTGTGAGATTTGCTAGAGGCAACCAAGTGGCACAGTGGATAGAGTGCCAGATATGAAGTCAGGAAGATCTGAATTCAAATCTGACCTCAAACACTTAGTTCCTGTGTGACCCTGGGCAAGTCATTCATTCAATCTTTGTTTGCTTCAGTTTACTGAACTGTAAAATTGAGATAATAATAACACCTATCTCAAAAAATTTTTGTGAAGATTAAATGAGAAAATATTTGTAAAAAGTGCTTAGAACAGAGCCTGGCACATACAAATGTTTATTCTTAAACCTGATCCACTGTATCCCAGCTGTCCATTAGATCAACAAGTAAGGACTGAATGCCTAAAATGTACTTAGCCCTTTGGTTCTGGAGGACACTAGAAAAGTACAGGACATAATCACTGCCTTCAAAGAGTACAAAGGTATAGGCAGATAGATCTAGAGCTGGTAGGACTCTCAGAGGCCAGCTAGTTCAGCTCCTTAATTTTACAGATGAGGAAACTGAGTTTCTGGGAAATACGAACCTAGGATCTGAACCTAGATACTTTAACTCCAAATTCAAGGGTCCATAAACAGTGACATTCATGAAAAGAAAGTAATGGGAAACAACTGCCTAAAATTTCTTGAAGAGACATATTGACAGACTGTTAGGGCAGACTCCCAAAGAATGAGACTGTGGCATCCTAGGAGATGGTGTGAATAACTGGAGGGTTGTTTTTCTTCTAGTCATGATATCTGGTGCTATCTTTTTTTTAAAAAAGATAACCCATACCTTCTGTCTTAGAACTGATACAAATATTGGTTCCAAGGCAGAAGATCAGTAAGGGCTAGGCAATTGGAGTTGTGACTTGCTTAGCATCATACAACTAGAAGTATCTGAGGTCACATTTGAACCCAAGACCTCCAATATCAAGACCTAACTCTCTATCCTGAGCCACTTAGCTGCTCCTTGGTGCTGTCTTGTAGGCGAGTTGGGTCCATATCCCTTTTAGAGCTTAATTGGAGGTGTCCATGGGCACACCGTAAAATACTTCTTCAATAATTGCAACAGTGGTAGTTCCAATCCAAAAAATTGAAGAAAAGGCAGAGGGTAGGGAGGACATTACAGGGAGGATAGAAGGGAGGTAGGGATGTGGGTGTCTCCAAAGGGGGAAGGATTCCAGCACCAGTTGTTGTTTATGTGAGAGATAGCAATTAGGAAAAGAGAGAAAATGTCATGGAGACATTCCAGTGGATTAGCTCCTAACCACAGAACCAAATGAATGAAGTCAGTTTGGGAGCACTCGTTTGAGATAGCTCCCTTCCATCTTCTTATTCCCCCCATGTAGCCCTTTACTAGGTCCTTCCCCAGAGATTTTTCCTCTGCCTTTGGCTTGGGTAAGGATTCTTCAGGCTGGTTTCCATCTTCTGCCAGCACTAATGAATTTTTGATTCCCCGCAATGACTATAAGCTACTGTTGTCCAAACGATCCACTGGGGACAGGAGCTGAGTCTGGCTTTGATCTACTGTTCATCTGTGCCCGGCTTTTCTGGTGTGGTGGGCTCGGCTGGAATTTTCTGCAGTGAGTAATGAACTGGCTCCCAAGAAAGAAATAATTGAGACAAGATGTCTGAACAGTTCTCAGTGACCCTTCGCCCCAGACTACGTGTAGGTAGCAGGTTGTGAAAAGAGGGCCCCTTACGAGTGGGTTAGCAGAGGCAAATTTCCACCTCCGACATTCTGGCGCTCCTGTCGTTGCTGGCTCCCATCACTCCAGAAAGGTCAACTTTCTTCATTTCAAAGAAATCAAGAGGTTCCCTCAGCTGTGAAATGGGAAATATGGATCCTGAAAGTTTGTCTGTCAAGCCAGATTCCAGGTCAGGTTTGGGGGTATGGGAAGGACGCAGATTTATTCATTCAGGCATAGAACGAACATTTATTAAACAACAAGTATATGCTTTGTGTTATGGTCAGGAGATACAAAATTTAGGTAAGACATAGTTTCTGCCTTCAATCAGTTAATTAATTAGCATTTACTCAGCATATAGCAGAGCAGCTAGGTGATTCAAGTGATAGAGAGCTGGGTCTGGAGTGGGGAAGACCTGGGTTCAAATCTGGCCTCAGACTTTTCCTAGTTGTGTGATCCCAGGCAAATCACTTAAGTGCAGTTGCCTGGCTCTTATCTCTTTTCTGCCTTAGAATCCACACATTCTAAGACAGAAGGTAAAGGTTAAAAAAAACAACAACAACACATATATGTGCTAGGCATTGTGTTCCTTCATGGAGGAGTATTGTAATATAATATTTAGAGTGTTGGATTTGTAGTCAGAAGGACATAGGTTCAAATTCTGCCTCTATTAAGTATAGCTGTATGACCAAGGGCAAATCACTTCAACTCTCTGAACCGTAGTGTCCTCATTTGTTAAAAAAGAGATAATAATACCCGTGGAACCTACTAGTAGGGTTATTTCAAGGATTAGATGAGATAATATATAGACAATTCTCTATAAATATCATTGTTATTATGGAGCTTAGAGTATGTCAGGGAAATAAAACATAAACACAGCTTACTCTAAGACGCAAGTATTTTTGAGAGGTACAGAAAAAAATGCCACGCGAGTTTTAAAAGAAAAGTTAACTACTCACTAAGAGATTGCAAAGTCTCCACGGAGTAGGTGAAATTTAGAATAGACTTTTAAAGGATGGATAGACATTTAGCAGGCAAAAAGGAAGGGCATTCCAGGAGGGAAGAACAGTCTGAGCAAAGGTACGTAGGCAGAGAAATAACAGTACGTCTCGAGGTGATACGAGATAAAGCTGCAAAGTGAATTTGGTGCCAAATCTTGAAAAGCCTTGAGTGCTGCACAAAGGAGTTTGAATTTTATTTTCCAGGCATTTGGAAGTCATTGAAGATTTTTTTAAACCCTTATCTTCTGTCTTAGAATCAATGCTTCCCAAGCAGAAGAGTAGCAATGGCTAAGCAATTGGGGTTGAATGACTTGCCCAGAGTCACACAGCTAGGAAGTGTCTAAGTCCAGATTTAAACTCAGGACCTCCCATCTTTGGGCCTGGCTGTCCATGCACTGAGCCACGTTGCTGTCTCCATCACTGAAGATTTCTGAGCAGCAAAGTGACATGACCAAAAACGCATAATAAAAATATTCAGACCACAGGCGGAAAGATGAATTGGAGGGAGGGAGTGTCTTCTCAAAATTCTCTTCTGGCACCACTTTTCCATGGAGGAGGATGTGTGTGTGGTCAGAGTGAACTCTGCATATAAAACACATTCGCCTCAGGACAATGTTCTGCAGATAATGGGAACTTTCTGTTTGTTTGCTGAAGGTAACATTACCAAGGATATGGAGCAGTAAAATTGTCAGCACGCATGCGGTGGAAAGACACTTGGGCAGAAGCCCTGGCTTTGGACTCTGACGCTGAACTCTGTCACACACATGGGCTGTGGGACCCTGGGTAAATCACACCACCTCTCCAAGGTTTAGTTTCCTCATAGGCAAAATGGGGGTGTCGGTGCCTTTACCAACTTTCTCATAAGACTTCTGTGAGGAAATTGCTTTGTAAACCATAAAGGTTTGTGTTGTTCTGTCGCTTCTGTCATTTCTGATTCTTTTGAGGTTTTCTTGGCAAAGATACCATTTCCTTCTCCAGTCCATTTTACAGATGAGGAAACTGAGTCAAGCAAAGTTAAGTGACTTGCCCTGGATCACACAGCTACTAAGTGTCTGAGGCCAGATTTGAACTCAGGAAGATGGGTCTTCCTGACTCCAGGTCTGGCATTCTATCCATATTTCCTCCCATTCCTGAAGCACATACAAAATAACCCAAACTCTGAAATCTTGGTACATACCTTGTACATTGTGGAAAACATACATACTAAATATATATATATATATATATAAATACATGATTATTTTTCTTTAAGAAAAATTTTTTTTACCCAGTGGAATTGTGCATTGGCTAAGGGGGGTTATAAGGGATTGGGGGAGAAGGAAAGAACATGAAATATGTAACTAGGAGAAAATATTCAACATAAGAAATAATTTCAAAAAAAATTTTTTTAGTTTCCCATTTACATGTAATAACAATTTTCATAATACATTTTCTGAACTTACAAGATCCAAATTGTCTCCCTCCTTTTTCTCCCCCTCTCAGAGATGGTAAGCCATTTGATATGGGTCATACGAGTATTATCATACAAAACATAATTTCATATTGGTCATCGTTGAAAGAGACATAGTTATCTTTCTTCTCTTTAAAAAAAAAACAACCCTTACTATCTGTCTCAGAATCAATACCATGCACTGGTTCCAAGGCAGAAGGGCAATAAGGGCTAGGCAAAGGGGGTTAAGTGACTTGCCCAGTGAAGAAGTGTCTGAGGTCAGATTAGAACCCAGGATCTCCCATCTCTAGACCTGGCTTTCAATCCACCTAATCACCTAACTAACCCCAATACAATTGTTTTTCTAAACCATATGGAGAAGGCAATGACAAAACCACTCCAGTATCTGCCAAGAAAACCCCAAATAGGGTCACAAAGAGTCAGAAACGATGAAACAACAATTTTATTTTTTTTTTATCTCTCACCCCTCACACACTGCTCAGCACATAGGAAGGTCTTAATAGATGCCTCTTGATTGAGTCTGGTTTGTATCAAAGATCTTGCAGTCATAGTGTTCTCCCTGGTCTATGAAAAGGATTCTAGTGAACTCTGAACTTGATGGAATTTTTTCCAAGGCTGAGAATAAATTTCCACTGAACCATCAGCACTTTTTGGATAGGGACCCTTCTCTCTAGTTGGGGGGAAAAAACCTGTTCAGAGGGACCAGGCATAAGTATGGCTCAGAGCAGCTGGGAAGACATCAGAGGGAGCACAATTTAAACCATGTGTTCTACAGAGGGTCGATGGAGAAGGACATGCAGAGGAAGCCTTTGGTCAACTTACCAAGTAGCTCGAAGTCAGATGTTGGAGGATCGTAATTACGAAGATGACTGCTGGCATTTCGGTAGCTCTTATATGATCAAATGGCTTTTCTGCTGCACTGGAGGCAATTTGCTCTCAAAGATATACCCCGCCATATGTCTTTAATCTGTCTGGCAAAAACATTGGTGCAAGGGTCAGTTGATTCCATAACAAAAATGCAACAAATAGAAACTATGTCTTTAGACATCCACATTTTGAGACTTAATGGTTTTTTCCTAGAGACCTTAATAGGGCTGCCAGAACTACTGGCACTGTAATACTCTGTAAGGAAGCATGGATGGAAGCAAGACCATGAAGTGAAGACCCTGAAGGTTTGTGACAGGTGGCCTATGGATTAGGGATAGGAGTGAAGTCAAAGAAAAAAAACCTGAAGAATTAAGCAACATCTGGGAGACTCCCATGGCATAGTGGGAACTTCTGCCTTTGTGTGAGAAGGCTCAGGACAGAGTCTTGGGGTATATCCACAGTTAGGGATAGAAGATAATGATGTTCCAGCAAGGGACAGAGAGAAGGAATAATTAGGGAAGGAGGAATAAAAAACAAGAGAACAGTGTAATGAGTGTAATGTGAAGAGTGCCATATTAATGGGCAACTATGTGGTACAGTTAGTAGAGCCCTGGACTTGGAGTCAGGAAGACTAGAGTTCAAGTCCTGTCTCACATAGTTATTAGTTGTGTGACCCTTGGCAAGTTACTTAACTTCTGTTTTCCTTAGACTCTCAATTGTAATTGGGGATTATATTAGCACTTACTCATGGGGTTGTTGTGAGGATCAAATGAAATAATTGTAACGTGCTTAGCTTTATAGTTGCCTGGTACATAGTAGGTATTTAATAAGTGCTTATTCCATTCCCTATTGATGAAAACCATTGGAGAAGAGAGTAGCTACAGAGGGAGAAGGCCATAGTGTTAAAAACTGTAAATAGGTCAAGAAGGATGAGTCCTGAGAAAAAATTCACTGAATTTAGTGGTTCAATGTAATTGGTAATAGTTCAGAGAGTAACTTTTGTAGTGGTGAGATTAGAAGCCAAACTACAAAAAAGTGAGAGTGAAAAAGTAGAGGCAAAGAGGGTAGCTCATTGGCTCAGTGGATTGAGAGTCAGGTCCAGAGATGGGAGGTCCTGGGTTCAAATCTGACCTCAGATATTTCCTAATCATGTGACCCTGAGAAAGTCATTTAAAAGAAACATTACCTAGTCCTTATCACTCTTCTGCCTTGGAAATAATACATAGTATTGATTCCAAGATGGAAGGTAAGGGTTTAAAAAAATAGAGAGGCAAAGAAGAGAGGAAAAGTTTTTGGACGTTTGGTGATGAATAAGATATGGGAGAATAGTTTGAGGGAATGGCAAGGCCAAATTAAGGTTTTTTTGGTTTGTTTCTTTTTTAAGAATGAAGGGAATTTGGATATCTTCATGGGTTGCAGTTATGGGACCAATTTATAGAGAGATTTGAGATAAGCAAAAGAATACTCAAGGGGGCAATCTCTCAGGGAAGATGAGAGGTGATGGAATCAAGGTCAAGTGTAGAAGACTCAGTCTTGGCAAAGAGAAGGGCTGCCTCTTACTCAGAGTCTGGAGTGAGGTGGGGAAGAGGGTGGTAAATTATGTAAAAGGTTTTTGAAGTGTGGAATAAGGAAGGAGAGAGCTCATAACTAATGGCCTTAATTTTCTTAGTAAAGGTAGAAAGTAAAGCCCAGGAAACCAAATTGGGTAAACTCATAACTCTGTATGGAATTCAAGGACAAATGGGAAAATCCCCCAAAGTAGAAACCAAGCCAGACGATTAGTGAGGAACAGAAAGAAATAGCACAGCCCTGTAGGGACAAGATTAGAAAGGCCAAAGGAACAACTAATAAGGAGCACAGAGTGTAACAAACACATTCCTCAAATCTGAGGCCACAGAGGAGAGCTAGAGGGAAAATGTGCTTCCTTCTCCAAGGAAGGACAGTCCAAGGTAAAATGGTTGATGCTTTCAACGTTGGCTTCCCTTCTGTTGTCTCAGGAAAGAATAGCTGGGAGCAGCTGGGCAGGGGGTGCCCTAACTCTAGTGGGCCAGAGACAACATTAGGGGAAAAGCTTGTGAAAGCATACAGTGCTTGGCCCTTAATGCAGGCTTTTCATTCTTTCATCTAATATCTGTGTGGTCTAACAGAAAAACAAAAGTGGTGGTCTTGGTGTCCAAAGATGTCACTAAATTCTCTGATCTAACCCATCCTGTTTGTCTGCAGGCAAATCACTGCCTCTCTAAAAGCCTCATTTATAAAATAAAACCAATAAAACCTGCAGAATTCACCTTATAGGATCATTAGGAGAAAATACAATAATGTAAAAATGTAATACAAATATGCTATTTTGTAAAATACAAAAATGTAAAAAAGAAAAAATACAATAATGAGTTTAAAGCATTTTATAAACCTGAGAGAAACATGTAAATGCCATCTATTATTATGATTAGAGATGGCTAGGTGGCTCACTGGATAGACCCCTGGAACTGGAGTCAAGAAGACCTGAGTTCAAATTCAGTCTCAAATACTAGTTGTATTATCTGAGCAAGTCACTTAACCTTTATATACCTTGTTGGCAGTGAGGTAGGTCAGTGAATAGAGTGCTGACCCTGAACTCAGGAAGATCTGAGTTCAAATCTGGTCTCAAAGTTTCACTAGCTCACTGTTGTGTGACCCTGGGCAAGTCACTTAGCTTCTGCTTGTCTGTTTCCGCCAGAGGAAAAAATAGCAAATCACTCTACCATCTTTGCCAAGAAAACCCCATTCAGAGGATTCATACTGAATGATAAAATTATTCTGCTTACAAAATGGTGAAAAATCCAACTCATTAGCCACCAGATATATCCTTTTGAGATAAATCAAATATCACCATTGCAATCTCCCCTACCTCTTCCCATTATATAACTTGAAATTGCAGGTTTCAATTCAACATCAATACCTGGGAAGAAGCTGGAACAAATAATCAAACAACCAATCCAGCTGTAATCACTTCCAAATGCAGAGCAATCAGCACAGCTACATAAAGATCAGATTGTGCCAGACTATATAAATCTCTGTCTTCTAGAGAGGCCACATTCAGAAGAGGGAAGCAGGTCAAAGGAGTTTGTCTTCATTTCGGTAATGCATTTGGTGGTTGAAATATGACTCCTTGAACTCAGCTTTCAGCCACTTAGCTTTCTTTTTCTTGTAGTTTAGTGGAGTAGAGCGATGTCCAGATTTGAAGTCAAAGAATCTGGATTCAAATCCTGATTCTGTTCCTTGCTACATCTAGGACCATTGATGAGTTGCTGAGTCTCAGTTTTCTCACTTATAAATGAGGAAAATAATTCTTGTATTAGGGGACTATTGGGTTGATATAAGGATTGTTGTTGTTGTTATTGAGTCATTTCAGTCATGTCTGACACTTCATGACTTTATTTGGAGTTTTCTTGGCAAAGATCCTGGAGTGGTTTGCCATTGTCTTCTCCAGCTCACTTGACAGATGAGGAAACTAAAGCAAACAGATTAAGTGACTTACCAAGGCCACACTGCTAGTAAGTATCTAAGGCCAGAATGGAACTCAGGAAGATAAGTCTTCTTTGCTACAAGTCTGGTACTCTATCCACTGCACTGCCCAGTTGTCCTAAGAGGGATCAAGTATATTAATAAAAACTCACATTTCAATATTGCTTTAAGATTGGCCAAGTACCTTATCCACAACAACCATTTGAGGTAGGGCATTATGGATGATATTTTCATTTTACAAATGAGGAAACTGATGCTCAGAAAGGCTATAACTTTTCCAAGATCACACAATTAATAAGCAACAGAGTAAATATCTGAACTCAG
Source organism: Gracilinanus agilis (assembly GCF_016433145.1). Lineage (NCBI taxonomy): Eukaryota > Metazoa > Chordata > Mammalia > Didelphimorphia > Didelphidae > Gracilinanus > Gracilinanus agilis. Next base: position 246,327,802 of record NC_058131.1, read on the forward strand.
TTCTTCTGTCTCTAAGTTTAATATTCTTTCTACTACATACCAGGAGAAGGAGTGTTTTGCAAGCTGTAAGGCACTATATGAATGGGAGTCATTGTTCTTATTGCTTTGATCTTACCTAGATGACAGAATAAACAAAAGAGTAATCAGATTTATGGACGATTTTAAACGAGGCAGAATTAACACTCCAGAGAACAGTGATATAATTTTAGAGGATCCTGACCAAATGTGAAAACAACCATCCCCAAACTGGATGACATTCAACAGTATTTTTGTTGAATTGTTGAATTGACATTCAACAGTATATTTGGAACATTTAAAAACCAAAAACAACTATTGAAATCTAGGTCATGGAAAGAATGGTTAAACAGGAGTACAGGAGGAGAAGGCACTGCTGAGGAGCATCATAGCGGACCATACTCCAAATATGAATCAGTATTTAGAGTGCTGCTATGCAAAAAAAATCACCATTTCCCCAAGAATTCTGGGATCTGATGTGTAAGGGGTACATTAGACAGGCACTGATTGGAATAATCTGTCCTCTCTTGAGTACTGAACTTTAGTAAAGCTAGAAAATGTTCAGAGAAGAGTGATAAAGAAGAGGAAGGCGTTGAAAAATAGGTCCTATTAAGAAAAGCATGGAGCTGGGACTCTGGAGGAATGAGAAGAAAGGGATGATTGAATTACTGTCTTGAACACATTCAAGGCTTTTTTTTTACTAGGATGCTGTGGAGTGAGAGCTTCTTCAGGGCATGAGCATTTTAGGGGTTTGTTTTATCTTTGTGTCTCTAGTACCTAGCACATAGTAGGTACATAATGAAAGTTTACTCGCTGAATTAAAAAAATGAACTTTAGAAACATTGACAAACAAGATCATTTCCATATAAAACTTTTTGTAGCACCTCTCAAATGTGCTATTCACATAATAACACGCATTATAACTCATGCTGTTGGCATTTTATCCCCTATTAGTCTAAGAATTTGGGGTAGGAACTATATGATTTTTGTATCTTCCCCAATTAGAAATTCAAAACTATACAGAGTTGTCATTTAAACATTATTTAAATAAGTTTTTGTTAAATCATTTAATGGTATAGATAATTAGTTCTCTAGGAATTGGAGAGAGAGAGAGAGAGAGAGAGAGAGAGAGAGAGAGAGAGAGAGAGAAAATAAGAATTGTTGCCAGGGAAAAGCTTCATGGAAGGAGAAGATGGGAAGAGATTTGGGTTTTGAGGGACTGGAAAGATTGGAATAGCTAGTGAGGAGAAGAAGGGATAGAGTAAAGTATCCCAGGTTGGTAAAAAGGTAGGAATAAAAGTGGGCATAGTGTGTGCCTAAGAGACACAGTGGTTAGATGAAGATGGCTAGAAAGGAAGGTTGAAATTGGGGGGAACAGTAAGTGGAGACATAATATTGGGAAAATTGGTGCCAAATTTTGGAGAGCTTTGAATTTCAGACTATGGAGTTAGGACTTTATCTTGTTGATAAGGGAAACTGCTGGAGATTTTTGAGTAGGAGAACAATCTGATGACCATGGTGCATTAGTCCTCTAGAAAAGGGAACCAGTGAAGACTTATATGAATTGATGCAAAGTGAAGTAAGCAGAACCAGGAGAATACTGTGCATAGTAAAAGCAATATTGTACAATGATCAGCTGTGAATAACTTAGCTGTTCTCAGTAATACAAAGGTCAAAGATAATTCTAAAGGACTTATGATGAAAAAAAGTACTATCCACCTCTAGAGAAAAAACTAATGAAATCTGGATGATCTAGGAATACTGTTTTTTACTTTCATTATTTTTCTTGGTTGTTTTTTTTTTGGTTTTTTCCTTCACAATGTGAATAATATGGAAATATGTTTTGCATGACTGTGCAGGTATAACATTTAATCAAAGTGTTTGCCTTCTCAATTAAGGAGGAAAGTGGGAGAAAATTTGGAACTCAAAATTATCCAAAAAAAAGGTTAAAAAATTTTGTATGTAATTGGGAAAAAATAAAATATAAAATGTTTTAAAAAGAAAAGGGAGATAGTGAGATGATTCATTATGGTTTTGATCAACATATTTCTCTAGGATGTAACAAGGGAATAGGGCCCATGTATGCTCAGCAGCCTCCAGACAACAGGCATTGGACTCAATGCATTTTAAATGAAATCAATATAATCTTAGGCAACATTAATAGACACAGAGGGTTCTTAGCAAGGCTGGTGATCTTTGCTGCCATGCTTATTAATGTTCATAGAATCTCCAAATCTCATAAATATTATCCTCAGTTCTGTCCACAGCATCTGGAGAGAAGAGAGACTTTGACATCCTAAACTGCATTCAGAGGAGGATGATAGAAAAGTGAAAGAAATGGAGACCAAAAGAACGAATTGAAGGAACTAGGTATACTCATCTAAGAGAAGGAATCATAATTATAATATTAATAATAATAACTAGCATTTATACAATGCTTACTATATGCCAGGCATTATGCTAAGTACTTTCCAAATATTATCTCATTTGATCCTCATAACAATCCTAGGATATAGATGCTATTATTACCCAAATTTTATAATTGAGGAAACTGAGGCAAAAAAGAAGTTTAAAGACTTGCTCAAGGTCACACAGCTAGTAAGTATTTGAGGTCAGATTTGAACTCATGCTTTCCTGATTCTAGGCTCAGTGTTCAATCCACAGTACCACAGAGCTGTCCAGGGGAGTAAATGAAGTGAGAAAGAATATGATACTTGTCTTTGTGTGCTTCATAGTTACAGATTTAGAGATGGATAGGACCTTGAAGGTCATCGAGTCTAGTAACCCTTAATTTTACAGATGAGAAAACTGAGACCCAAAGGGATTAGTTAAGTGATGTACTTAAAGTCACACAGATAACAGGTGCTGGAGTATGGTTTTGATTCCTAGAATTTTTGTCTCCAAATCCATGGGTTTTATTCCCACTGTACCCTATTCTGCCTGCCTACCTTGAAGAGATGCCATGTAGAAAATGGATTATACTTGCTCTGCTTAATCCCAAAGGAGAGACCCAGGACCAATTTGTGCAAGTAGCACAGTCTCATCTTTCAACTCAAAGTACAGAAAAATGGAGGATATTATTGCAAACAGGCAGATTTTAGTTGGATTCAAGGAAAAACTTTCTAACTATTAGAACTGTCCAGTAATGGAGTGGGCTACCTTGAAGGGTAGTGACTTCTCCATCATAGAGATTTGGGGGCAAAGGCTGGAAAATTGTAGATGGATTCCTATTCAGTTTTCTTTGGATCATAGGTCCTCTGAACTCCTTGTTAGTTCTAAAATTTGGAGATTCTGAAAGCTGGCTTTTGAGGGATAAGTAAGATAAGAATAGGCAAAGAAGAATGAAGAAAGCATCTCAGCCTGGGGAAAGGGTATGATCAGAGGTGGGAAGTGGCCTTATGAGTGCATTGGCAGATGTGTAGAGTACTGTTGTATATCTCTTTGCCTTCTTTCCCTGGGGAGGTGACTGATACAGGATCGTGCAAGCAATTGGAGTTATAAGCTATCTTAGCATGATGACAGAAGTCCTAGATGCTTCAAGGAGAATGTTGGGCTCATGCCATCAACCTTTCTAAATCCCATTTCCTCCAACCCATCCCCTGGAAGAATTAATTTTGTCTCTGGACATCCCTGGGACACAGCCTAGCTCCTTCCTACCTTTCCAGCATTATTTCATCCCTTTCCCCTTCCTACACTATACATTCCAACCAAGCTCAGCAACTATCTGCCTTACTGCCCCTGCCTCCCACCCCCAAACCCCTTCCTATTGTTTCACTCCTCTGCATCTTCACATAGTCCTGCAACTTTTGGAGCCTGAAATTTGTATCTTCTCTACCTTGGGAATTCTTTTTTCTTTTCAGTTTAGGTACCCCATCCACCCCTGAAGCTGAAAAATCTTCTTTTCCCTATTCAAAGTTAATTTTTCTCGACTCAGTCACAGTTATTTTTTAAATTTGTGCGTACACATTTTCCCCTGCTAGTAGATGGTAAGCTTCTTAGCTTAGTCCAGAGACTAGGCCATTTTCTACCTTTGTATCACCTAGTACAGGATTAACACAGAGCAAGTATTTAAAAATGTTTTTTCAACATTAGTCAACAAATATGCATTGGCTTTCCAATAAACAATGGCCTACGTCCTTTGAGGAACATCTAGATGGCACAGTGGATAGACTGTCAAGTCTGATGTCAGAAAGTCTCATCTTCTGGCCTCAAATACTTACTATCTATGTGACCTTGGGCAAGTTACTTAACCCTGATTGCCTCAGTTTCCTTATCTGTAAAATAAGCTGGAAAAGAAAGTGTCAAACTATCCCAGTATTTTTGCCAAGAAAACCCCAAGAGAAGCCATGAAGACACAACTGAAACAACCAAACAATAAGATTCTTTGAAGGATATAGAGATGTATGTGATGTAGAATTTATTGTCCAGTTGAGGAGATAATGGGTATGTGTGGGAAACTATTAGAGAATACTAGAAACCATATAAATAAAGGCTAGATTGAGGAGTATGAACTAAATACTCTAGAAGTTTGGAAAAGGGAAAGAAAGGATCGTGGCTATTGAACCAGAAGGGATCTTAAAGTAATCTAATACTTCCTCCTCAATTTAGAAAAGAGGAAACTGAGGCCAGAGAAATCAGATAATTTTCCAGGTCATACAGCTAAAGTGATAAAGGCAAGGCTCACACTTAATTCTTCTTATTCTACTTTCTACTGTAACCATACTGCCTCCTTCGGCAACTACCAGGATAATCAGGAAAAGAAAGCTCCATGGAGTTGCAGAAGCTTAATTAAGGATGAAGGAAGGGAGGATTTATGTAGACATTAGGGATGGAGTCAAAAGCCAGCCTAACGAAAGTGAATCAGAAAGATGGATTTTTCTTCTAACAAGAATGAAGGAGACAGTTGTGTAACAAGTACAAGGATGAATCTTCTTTCCTAATTTCAAGTACAGAGGAGAATGTCTGTGAGAGCCTCAACCTGGCTTAGCTACATTCCTCATGAACATTCTGCTGGTTTATCCTCTCTCTCACCAGGATGAAAGCAGAAGTTTGGTACCATGAATGTTAGTGACTACTGAACATTATAAATAACTCAGACAGAGAGTAGGAGGAGAAGTGGTAAGGGCTGTTTCCGTCTTCCCATCTTTGTCCATTAAGAAAAACAACAGAGCTTCACCATATCTAAAAGGACTGAGATTTTACATTTATAGATTAGAGAACACAGAATGGTAGGGAACTGGAAAGGATTTCAGAATAAACAACATAGAAATCTTAGAGCTGGAAGGAAGCCTCAGAACATAGAAGGAAGACTGTTAGAATAGCAAGGTAGCCTGTTGTTGTTGGTCCTTCATTTCTGAAGAGGACCAATGGCATGGTCCTTGGTGTGTCTTGACTTGGGGGTGAATTGGATTTAAGTAAGACAGAGTTGCACAAAAGTCAAGATGACTGGCGATGGCCTGGGATGCAGTAGCTGACCTTGGCATCTTTGATATTTGACCAAGCTCTGAGTTCTCCACAGCACCTGCTTCAGCCTTTTATGGCCATTGGAATGAATTGTCCTCATCCGTGCATTCTACCAGGGGAAATTTTCACATACATGGGGCAGACACGGACCTAACTCATTGACTGATTTGTGGCCCATTGGTTACCCTCAACCTGGGTTAGCCCATCTGCCAAGATAGTTTACCAAATTGTGACTGATGTCCATGCTACAGCTTCTTGAAGGTGAGAGTTGAGTACCAGGTGGGTGAGTGGTCCTGAAAAGGGCTTGGCAAGCCCTCACACCAGAGGTGCTACTCTTCCTTGAATAATCATATACCCCACAATATAATCTATCATGATCAGAGATTTGAGCATATAACAAAGAATATCAGAGTTAGAAGGCTGGTTAGAGCACAGAGCATCAAATGTTAGACGCCAAAGGGGCCTTAGAATTTGCTCTGCCCAACCAACTTCATTCATCATCGTATAGATAAATCTTATTTCCTTCTCCAGGCTCTCCTCCAAGGCTCCAGCATATTATTTAGAACCCAACACAATGTTTTCATATTTTTAAGCAGAAAACCATAGTGATGTTGCATATGCCCTCTATATACTGAACAGCTCATTAAAATACATGCTTAGTTTGTGACCAGAAGAGATAAAAATGAATATGGCCTCCCCTTCCAACAGAATAGCTGAAAATTGGATTTTTCTTCTGAATACTTCCTTTCTGCTAATGTTTAGTTACTCTAAGTAGTTTAATTTAAATTATCCTAATGAAGGGGGAGGCCGGTCTGGTTGTGACAGTTAAGTGGTAGCAGAGTTGGTTTCTATTTTTGCTGACTGTTGCTGACTCACTGGACGACCTTGAGTCTGCCATTTGTTTTGACTCCCTTGTCCTTTCTTGTGCTACTGTGTGTGGTAAAACTTAGTTCTCCTCTGAGAGACAAGAGATGACATTTTAGTGCTTAGCTCTACTACTAACTCACTGTTTGACTTTGGGGGAAAATCCTGGGTCTTTGTTTTTTCATTAATGAAATGAAGCACCTGGACTAGAACAAGAGTTTTTAACTTGGGGTCCATGAACTTTTTGAAAAGTAAAAACATCTTGATAACTATTGTGTAATGATTGGTTTCCTGAATAACCCTCTGTATTTTATCTTATGCATTTAAAAACATTATTCTGAGAAGTCCCTAGGCTTCACCAGACTGATAAAGGGGCCCATGATTTAAAAAGGAAAAAAAAAAGGATTTGGGACCCCCGAATTATAAAATGAGCAGAACCAGGAGCACAATTTAGACAGAAATCACAATATTGTAGAAATAATCGACTGTGAAAGACTTAGTAACTGATCAATGCTATGACTCACCACAGTTCTAAAGGACTCATGATGAAAAATGCTAGCCACCCTTAGAGAGAGAACCGAGAGACTCAGGGGGCGCATTGAAGCACTTCCCTTGCCCTCTACTAGAACATAGCTAATGCAGAAATTTGTTTTGCATGACTTCATATTTCTAATGAGTTTCGTATGTCTTGCCTTCTCAATGGGAAAAGGAGGGAGAGAATTTAGAACTGAAAAATAAAATCAAAGAATAATAACAATAATGACAAAAAGAATGCCTGGTCTGATGAGAAAAAGAGTAATATAGTGAGAGTGAGGGAATAACAAAGTGACAGCTCAGGTGTTATAATGGCACCCGAGTAATACTGAGATCATTCCATAAAATCCATATCAAATACCACCTCTTCCATGAAACCTTTCCTGGTTCTCTCTTGTCAATAGTGATCATACACCTTAAACATGATATAAAACAGAATTACACCGAATTTTATTAATTGTGTGATCCTGAGCCTCTGATTCTTCAGATTCCTCCTATGTAACATAGGAATAATAATTTTTGATATCATGGAGATTTTATCATGAAGACCAAATGAAAGAAAATAAAAGCAAGATGGTTTGTAACCTTTGCAGCCCTGGAAGAGACCTCAGAGCACATTTCCTCTGATCCATAGGCTTGACAAGCGGCCATCTCAACCCCATTGAAGATCTTCAGGATGGAAAATATACTACCTGATGAAGCAGACTACTAAATCTTTTTAAATTTTCCATTTACTTTAAAATTGCTTCTGAAACTTTCATGAGGCATCAACATTCTCCTCCTCCTCATTTTCCTTTCAACTCTTAAACTAACATCTTTAGTGGAGGCTCTCCTCAAGTTTTCCTAGCCCCTTAAGAGTAGAGTCTGAGTTCTCTTGAGGTACCTCAGAAGATGGTCAAATTTGGACTCCCCAGATAAATTCTGATTTTTCTGTGGCCTTACATACCCATTACTCCACATTTCCATATGGCAAGAGATGGTACCTGCTAAATTGTTAGTATTAAAGTCAAATAGAAATGGATTGGGTGATATTAACTTAGAAAACCACATACTAACATTATCTATGTTTTTGTATTTTTATTTATTTTGTTAATGATTTTCTGATTATATGTATATAAAACCCTTATATTATATACATAATATATGTATATATATATTAAACCCTTGCCTTCCATCTCAGAATCAATATTATGTATTGGTTCTAAGACAGAAGAATGGTAAGGACTAGGCAAAGGGCATTAAGTGACTTGCCCAGGGTCATACAGCTAGGATGTGTCTAAGGCCAGATTTGAACCCAGGATCTTTCATCTCTGGGCCTGGCTCTCTATCCCCTGAGCCACCCAACTGCTCCTCCAATTATATTTTAATCTATTTCAGGCTGAGAGTTGTGGGCTATATGGGAGGAGTAGCGTGGGATACCTCTCTTCTAATTCTTAGAATCAAGAGTTAAAAGGGCATTTGGCGATTATAGGATTCACATAATAGAGGAGAGGCAGCATGAAATAGAATGTAAGAGCCTTGAGGACAGGGTCTACTTTTCATATTATCCTGTATCTCCTTTATTTAGCCGTTAGAGATGAATGTACCTGATAAACATGACACAGACACTTACTAGCGGTGTGACCCTGGGCAAATCACTTAACCTTGTTTGCCTCAGTTTCCTCGTCTGTAAAATGAGCTGGAGAAGGAAATGACAAAGCAGTCCAGTATCTTTGCCAAGAAAACCCCAAATGGGGTCACAAAGGGTCAGACATAGCTAAAATGACTGCATGGACTCAGCTAAATAAGCATATATGTAGGTGCTTAATAAATATTTTTTAGGTATTGGAATGGGGTAGAAATGGACCTGGAATCAGAGAACTTTATTCTATATCTCTCTGATATGTTTGTCTCCAACTAGACTGTATGCTTCATGGGGGCAAGGATAATGTTTATCTAAACTTTGTACAACTTCGTATCTCTCAATGTTTAGCAGTGTTCTTTCTTTATGTGGATAGGATTTAATATGCATTATTGATCAAATCTTTGCTGAATGAACCACCGGCCTCACTGGGCTCTTTCAAGAAAAGCTACAAGTCCTCTCTAAATGTGAACATTTATTATTCTTGTTATCATCTCACCACCATTTTCTGTTTCCTCATTTCAGCAAGAGCTAATTACTTAAAAAAAAAAAATAGCCCATTCCTAACAGGAATGAGACTTTCCAAGTAAGCCATATCAGTGGACTCGGGTAAAAGAGAGTGAGCTACAACCAGGTTTAGAGACAGGCTCTCTCCCCTCATCCCTCCAATATCCTGTAGCCCTTCTGCTCTAAAACCCATTAATGCAAGTGCTGACATAAAAGGCATTGGTGTCGTGGGAAACCTCTTCCAAGTACCCATCTTTCCCTGTTTTGAGGTTGTTGAAAACCTCGGTTTTGGTTTGATTTTTGTGGCTGGTCCTAAGAGTTCTTTGTTCTGGATAGCCTTTTAATTCTGATAAGCTTTGAACCTCCCTGCCTGAGGACTTCTGATATCTCTGGGCCTCCTGACTCAGAATTTCCAGCACCATATCTTAGTTCCTGGCAGGACAAGCAACCTGAGGGCACTGATATGTGTTTAAACTCCCCTGCCTTAAAATCTCTATTATGTGTTTGGCCGTCCCATGGCGAGCACATCTAAAAAGACTGGTTTTTCTGTCTTGTCAAATGAACACTTGAAAACTTATTTAGTTTCTAGGAATCCTGAAAGGCTTTCGTTCTCTTAGACCTAGATTTATCTGAAATGAGGACAAAAAATAATTAGCTTGGTATATATTGCTTTTATCTTACAGCTTTACTCTAGTAAACTATAGTACTACATAGTACTCTAGTACTATTTTTATTATACCTTTTTATGTCGCTTTGATTTCTGAATATGTCCTCATCCTCCCTTTTTTTTCTAGCAAGGGATGCCTCACTACAGAAAATAAAATAAAAGAGAAGAAAAAGGGCAATTCAATGAAACTAAACAACACGGCAAATAAATTTGTTGGTACATACAATATTCTTATCATTGTTTAGTCATTTTTAGTCATGCTTGACTCTTTGTGATCTCATTTGGGATTTTCCTGGCAAAGATACTTAAGTGGTTTGCCATTTCTTTCTCCAGCTTATTGTACAGATTAAGGAAACTGAGGCAAATAAGGTTAAGTTACTTTCCCAGGGTGACACAATGTATTTGGAGCCAGATTTGAACTTAGGAAGATGAGTCTTCCTGACTCCAGGCCCAGCACCCTGTCTACTGTGCCAACTAGCTGACCTATATACACTATTCCACACCCATAGTCTTCCTCCTCTGATGACTTAGTGGATAGAACTTGTATTCAGGAAGGCCTGCGTTCAAACCTGGCCTCAGACGCTTATTAGCTGTGCAATCTTGGACAAATGAATGAACCTCCATTTGCCTCAGTCCCCTCAAATGTAAAATGGGCATAATGATAGCACCTATCTCTAGGGTTGTCACGAGGACTAAATAAGATATTTGTAAAGTGCTTAGCAGAGTGCCTGGTATATAGTAGCTGCTTAAGAAATCTCTATTTCCTTTCTTCCTTCCACAAAGAGGAGAGGAAGTACATTTTCTCATCTTTTCATCAAGTAGTGGTTTGGTCATTAAAATGACAGAACATTCCATTCCTCTTTGTTTCCTTCCATTTATATTGTTACAGCCACTGCCTATTTTGCTTTGCCGTTTCTGTTTACTTTAAATCACTTCACACGCCTTGCCATGTGTCCTTGTGTCCTTTGTCTTCATTGTTTCTTATAACATGGAAATATTCCATTACGTTTTGTCAAATGCAGTTCAAAAACCCCCAACAATCCTAAAACAGACATTCAGCTGAATCTCTGTGTATTTGAAACATTTTATCCCAGGTTGATGTGAAATCTGGACGGTTTTCAGAGGTAGAAAGGAATGATTAAAGATGAGGATTAAAAAGATCCCACCAGAAACACTTTGTGTTCTTAAAAGTCCCTTTCCTAGTACAATTTGACCTGTCAGTGGAAAGTATATGGCTGCAGAACCATTTAATTAGATGACTGTAATTAGAGGATGTCTTGAATGGCAGTGGGAAACAGGCCATGTTGTAGATTTGGGATTTTTTTCAACCTTGAGCTTGTCAGAGCAACACATAACAGAGTGTTCTTAGCTGTCTAGGTCATGAGCAAAAGACCTTGGTTTCTGCAAGGGGCTGACTAGCTGGGATGGGCTGTTTTCCAAGAATGTCTCTTTTCCAGAATCTTTTTCTGAACGTAGTTAGCTTCAGGGTCTCCAGGATCCCTTCTGTGAGGCTCGATCTCCTCTGGCTAAACCTTTCTCAGAAGAATTTCATTCTTTGGAGTCTGTTTCTTCCTCTTAAAAATTTTTTTTATTAGTGGAGCTGTTTATTGATTCAATCATTTTATAAATTAACTTCTGATAAAAGCTATTAAACATTTTATATCCTTTGATCCAATAATCTTAGCACTGGGTATACACTTTAAAAAGATCAGTAACAGAAAGAAAATCCCCACGTAAACAAAAATGTTAATAGTGCCACTTTGGGGGGATTAGAAAAAAAGAAACCGGTAACAAAATAAGAACCCATCAGTTGGGAAATGGCAAAAAAAAATTCGATTATGAATGTAATAAAACATTACAAGTATTGAATACAACAAATTCTTAGAAATGTTTTCTCCTCTTTAAAATGAGCGCTGTTCATCCCTGCTCTGCCTGCCTCACAGGGAAGTTGATCCTTGGGTCAAGAATTAGGAAACAAATATTTATTATGAACCTTTTACATCCTGTGATTTCATCTGTATGAGATCTTGAGATGGGGAACTTTTAGCAGATTGGCAACTTCCCCGAAACAAAGTCTCTAAGAGTGTCCTGGGAATAAGTGACATGCAAAGTCACACCACTAGTACATTATTTCAGATTCTGTGTATATTTGACTATAACCCAACTCTTCCATACCTCAAGACCACCTCCCTAGCCACTACTATGTCAAGGTCCTCTATGAGTTAATAGTGATGAGGTTCTTAAACTTATATTTTTTAAACTGTTACTGTCTGTCTTAGATTGATACTGAGTATATGTCCCAAGGCCAAATGGTGGTAAGAGTCAGACATTTGGGGTTAAGTGGCTTGACCAGGGTCACACAGTTGGGAAGTTCTTAATTTATTCATCCTGGATCCCTTTGCCAATCTGGTGAGGCCCATGGAGCTCTTGTCAGAACAATGGTTTGTTGCCTATATTCATAGTTTTCAAAAAAATACTAAATTTCAGTTCGATTAGTGGAAATAAAGAGCTATTTTTCCCCATCCATGTTCATGGACCTTCTGAAATCTATTGATGCCAGGTTAAGAACCCCCTTAGCATTTATATCTAGAACTTTAAGGTTGGCAAAGTAATTTACAAGTATTATATCATTTGATCCTCACAATAGCCCAGTAATATAGATGCTATCCTTTCTCCATTGTACAGATGAGGAAAAGTGAGACTTTGTTGTTATTCAGTCACATTAGACTCTTTGCAAGCCTGTGGACCATAGTGATCCAGACAACTGCCTTTTGGGGTCTACTTAGCAAAGGTACCTGAAGGGATTGCCATTTCCTTCTCCAGTGGCTGCCCTTTTGATAGAACTCTCCACTATGACCTATCTGTCTTGGTTAAACCTGTACCAGCATGTCATTCATCGTTTCTCTGAGCGACCCTCTGCCATGACAAGGCAGTGATCCAAGAGGGGAAAATGAGGCTAAGGGAAGTTAGAAGACTTGCCCAGGGTCACATAGCTAGTAAGTATCTGAGACAGAAATAAAACTTAGGTCTTAAGTGACTCCAAGTCCAGCTCTCCATTCAATGGGCACCACCTAGCTGACTAGAACCTGGTGCTAAGGGAAATACAAAGAGGAAAATGACTCAGTCTATTCCTTTACAGCATAGGTGGGGAGAAAACCCAGACAGTGAAAAGGGCATTAACTGTGGAATCACAGAAGCTGAGTTTATATCTCAGCCCTGCCATATATTACCCCTGTGTCCTTAACTCACTTAACAGTGAAGAAGGAACTGGATGAACTCTGGCATTCCTTTTTGATCTATGATCCTTTGGCTCCATACATGGAATGGAATATGTGTACATACCATGATGAGAAAGGTTAGAAAATGCTTACATATGTAGAAAAAGTGATGAAACAAAAAGATTCAGGGAGGGAAGAGGTATTTTTAGCCCAAGGTGGCCCCTGATTTGAGTCTGGTAGGAAGGAAAGGAAGGCAAAGGCAAAAATGATGAAGAGTCCATTATAAGCCTGAGCAACACATCCGGCTGAGATGAGAGGATGCTACAATAGAATGTGAAGGCACTTTGGAAACTGTTCAGCCCTACACATATTTAAAGTTAATCATTCGTTTAACTGCTAGAGAAGTGAAAGTCAATTTTTATCTAAAGAAAGAAGGTGAAAGCAGTATTATTTGAGGCCAGGGCTAGACACAAGATATTATTATTATTGCTAAAGTTCATTAAGCACCTAGTGATGGGAGGTCCTGGGTTCATATCTGGCCTCAGACACTTCCCAGCTGTGTGACCTTGGGAAAGTCACTTAACCCTCATTGCCCAGCCCTTACCATTCTTTTGCCTTAGAACCAACACACAATATTAATTCTAAGATAGCAGGTAAGGGTATAAAAAAGAAAAGAAAGGGGACAGTTGGGTAACTCAGTGAATTGAGAGCCAGGCCTAGAAACAGGAGGTCCTAGGTTCAAATCTGGCCTCAGACATTTCCCAGCTGCCCAGCTTGGACAAGTCACTTGACCCCCATTGCCTAGCCCTCACTACTCTTCTGTCTTGGAGCCAATATACAGTATTGACTCCAAGATGGAAGGTAAGGGTTTAAAAAAATAAATAAACAAATAAATAAAAAAGAAAAGAAAAGAAAAATACATTAAGTTGAGTGTTAAGACAGTGTAGCTCTAATTATAATTTTGTTACTAACATTGTAAAGTTAGAGCCGAGTCCTTAGAGAATTCTTGAATTTTCCTCTCTTTGTGGGTTATTTAAAGTATCACATATAAAGTATATAAAATATTCCCTTCCTGGTTCCATTTGAACACATGGCAGATTGGTGACTTTTCAGGCTATTCATTGGAAGGACTAATATTGAAGCTGAAGTATAAATGTTTTGACAATATAAGAAGAAGACAAGATTCATTGGAAAAGATCCTGATTTGAGGAAAGATTGAAGGCAAAAGGAGAAGGAGATGGTAGAGGATGAGATGGATGGGTAAGAGTCATGGAAACAACAAATATGAGCTTGGACAGACTCTGGGACGTAGTAGAAGATAGAAGATCCTGGCATGCTATGGTAAATGGCATCACAAAGGTACGACATGACTGAATATTAAACAATAGCAAAGATTGGTAAGCTTGACTCTGGCATAGAGTGCCCATGTGCTTCAACTCTATCATGATTAAAAAGTCTTCTGGTTGTTTGAGGACCCAGAAAGGCGGATGATCCGGGAGAGGCTGAACTAGAACTGAGTGTACAAACAAAACGTTTGAATGGTAGCTATTGAGGGTGGTGGATTACTATGAGTCTAGGAGATGGAGAAAGGCTTAGGATTGGCCCATCAGCTAGCCAGATGAGACACCATGTCCTTCAAGGAGGTAGCCCAGATGAACGAGGGAACAATTTCCTAATCATTGTTGCACATACAGCATTGAATTTGATGTAGAATCTATGAGAGGAGAAAAGAACTCTCAGAGCTAAGGGCCATGAGGTACTCTTTAGTCCCACATATCTTCTACATACATGGCTAACTATTTATTACTTTAAATTTGAGCCCACTCTCCCCAGGTATTGAGCTTGTGCAAAAGAAGGAGTATGCCCAGTCTGATGAATGCTTTGTAACTTCTCTCTTTGCTATAACTTCTCAGTAAAAATCCCTTTGTAAAAGCTAATTGATTTTATCTGGTTGATTAATATTTGCAAGGCTTGTGAGCAAGTGTTAGGAGCCAGAAGCTCTCAGGGATACCCCTAGATTTCTGAAGGGAGAAGGAGCCAACTTCTTATTGGGGAGCAACCTGCCAATGTTGCAAGTGAGGGTTGTGAAAGTGTGTCCACAGTGGGGGTTGCTCTACACATTTATATCTGAAAGCAACATTTTAAGTTTTTCATTCATTTATGCATTTAACAATTATTAGGCATCCATTGTGTGCAATACAATATTAGCAACTCACATTTCTGTAGCACTTAAAGGTTTACAAAAGTAACTTGTTCACAGCAATTCCAACATAGCTAGTGTCAATTTTATGCCCTTTTTTTTTTTTTTTTGAAATGAAGAAAATGAGGCTTAGGAAAATTAAATAACTCCTGATCTGCTTAGGTGTTAGCATTCACTCCCTCCTCCCCCAATTATTTTGCACATACTTGTCTGTTTATATGTATGGCATAATACTTCCAACAAATAGTAAGTGCCTCTCAGTTTTGTCTTCGTATCACCCATATGTAGCACAATGCCTTGAATTGTGCTGTAGGTGCTTCATAAATGCTTGCTAAATTTTTCCAGAGCTCCAGAAAGAAAGAACTTGGACTCAAAGTTAGGTCTTCTAACTCCTATTCCAATGCTCTTTCCATTATAGCACTAAATCATCAACATTAGATCATGTCCTTTTGTTAGCAAGTCTTAGATGCTGTAGTGGCTACATTGCTGGAGTCGGTGTCGGCATGGTTTCAAATGCTGACGTAAACAGTTTAGCTACGTGGCTGGGAAAAACATCTCACCTTATTGGGCTGCAGTTTTCTCCTCTTAAAATGAAAGGATAAAACTAGTTAATTTTTGAAGTTACTAAATGATTTTCAAAGGTTAGCATCTTCAAACTCCAAATCTATGACTCTAAATCTCAGTTATAGAATCTCAGACTCATGAGGGCACTCATCTAATACTAGTCGTACTTGATGTATAAATTTTGTTTGCAATATCCTTGGCAAGTGACCACTGAAGACCTCTCATGATGGGAAACTCATGGCCTTATGTGGGAGCCATCCCATCCATAGTTGGCAGCTCTTGTTGGTTGGCTACTCCTGTAGCTTCCCTGGGTTTATGCCAGGCTAACGGGGAGAATGGCTTCCCACAGGAATGTTAGAGAACATCTCTATTATGTCTGTTCCAGAAAGTGAAGATATGCTCATTGTGTGGCTGGCCAAGTGTCTGTCTCTCTGGGCCAGAGGATTCTAACCTCCAGGTGCAATGGCGTGTGTACCTTCTGGAGAGGGGTAAATATCCCTTTTGTCCCTCTCAAAAAAAAAGCTCTTATAGTGAATGGGATGGATTTCCTCCTCACTTATCTCCCTTTCCCTCCCATCAGAGCCTCTGATCCCCACCCCAGAAGAGTAAGGTTTCTGTAGGACTACAGTGCATAGAACACTTTCTTTAATTTCTCGGTTGAAATGGTAAAAATAAACAAACAATATTTGTATTCTCTGGACGAGGCTTTTAGAGACAACTTCTTCTGATAATTGCTAAAGCTCCATATTCATGTGAAAATGTCGCTTCATAAATATTGAATTGGACTGTTACCTCCAGTGCATGCTGTCTGTGATGGCTTTCGAGAAATGAATGTGGAGCAGTGTGATAATTATCCCTGGAAGTGTTCATTCAAATCTGAAAGCGGATTAAATAATGAATAGGAATGTCACTTGTTCATTCCAATTTAAAACTCACTCATTAGTCCAGGGATGAAATCAGACTGGGAAGGGAAAAGAACTGTAGGAAAGGGTGAGGAGGGAGGAGAGAAGGAAATGGAGTCCTATAAGCCATGTTGATGTAGACAAGAGGGCATTTGGGACTAAGGCAGAAGCAATTAAGCAACTGTTGTAAGTGGCCTTGGGAAGGAAATATTCAGAGCTTTGTCTCTTTGGATGACATTCCCCATGGGCCCTCAGAGGGGTAAGGAAAGGAGAGGTTCTTGTGATGTGGCAACCTGGGTTCTTTTCTTGGAGACAGGAAACCTGGGTTCAAAACATGCTTCTGATATTTCCTAGCTGTGTGACCACAGGCAAGTTTTTTAACCTTTCTAAACCTTGATTTTCTTATCTGTAAAATGAGGATGATAACTGTAGCAACCACCACATTTGGTTCTTGTGAGACTCCAATGAAGTACTGATGTAAAATGCTTTACAAACTTAAAATTGCCAGCTAAATGTTGGTTTTATTATCATTCTTTTGTTAGCTACCAGTCAGCAAGCATCTAGTAATTCAATTCAATTCAAATGAAGAAGCATTTAGTATGGGCTTTGCCATTTGGAAAGTCCTCCACAAAGTCCTACATCAGTGCCTCCTAGTGGCATGGAAGTGACCATGAGCCTTCGAAGTCTATGCCAGCAGGGTGTGAGCTGGTCTACTCTGCCAGAAGGGCTTGGAGGATGGTCCCTGCCACCGATGGATGCATAGATCAGCCTATGTCATGGTAGAGATGCAGTTCCTCTAGCAGTGAGATGCTCGTCTAAGACAGACAGTCAGACAGGAAGACAGATAGGTAGGGAGGCAGAGCATTTCCTAAGTGCATGCTACATAACAGACTGGGCGACTAGGTGGTGGAGTAGATAGAGCGCCGTGCCTGGAGATGAGAAGATTTGAATTCAAATCCAACCTCAGACACTTACTAACTGTGTGACCCTGGGCAAGTTACTTGATCCTGTTTGCCTCAGTTTCTTCTTTTTTAAAATGAGTTGGAGAAGGAAATGGCAAACTAATCTAGTATCTTTGCCAAGAAATCTCCAAGTGGGGTCATGAAGAGTCAGACAGAACTGAAATGACTGAACGAACAAATGAACAAAATAGACACCGAGTTAAACCCTAGTGACATAAACATACAAAAAAGAGGCCCTTAGCTTCAGGGAACACTGGTTTAATAGAGGAAGACAATTCATAAAGAGGAGCTGGAAAGGTGTATATTTGTGTGTAGGAGAGTAGACTGGATTCCTATGCAAGGCTAAGGCAGCTGAGGAGAAGGACCAGTCTAGAATGAAGCAAGTTTAGCTGAGACTACTCAAGAAATGGCTACCACAGCAGGGACTCCCAATCAGGAGGGCAGGCCCTGGAGCTGTGACTAACTTGCTGGAGGAAATACTGTTGGAAGGAGTAAATCCTTTTGGTCTTATCATCCTGGACATAAAAGAAACCAGAAGCCCAAAAGACCATGAAACTGAATGGAAAGATGGCTTAGGGATTATCTTTGTAAAGAAGCAATAACAACAAAAGCCCATATTTCTATAGCTTTAAGGTATGCAAAATTCTGTATAGCTATTATTTCATTTGATCCTCAACTTGTCCTGTGAGGGGATAGTGTTATTATCCCCATTTTACAGATGAGGAAATTGGAGCAGAGACAAAGACTTTCTCACAATTAAGTATCTAGTTAAGTGTCTGAGGCCAAATTTGAACCTATGTCTTCCTTTATTTCGGGTCTAGCACTCCATCCACTGTGTGAGGTAGGTACACTAGACATGACAAACACCAGGTATATAAAACATAGGACTATACTTATTCATATATAGGTGTTTATATATATACCTACATATGTGTGTATAGTTCTCTATTTCTATCTGTATATATACATGTGGGTATATCTGTAACTATATATGTAGCTCTTTCCACCTATATATGTATGTATATATATTTTTTAAAATAATTCATCTTTTGTTAAAATTGAAGAATACTTTATATATATACATATATATTACAGTACATTTTATTGTAAAATGGGCAGAGAATTCAACCTTTAAAAATACATTCATGTTGAAACCAAATAAGCCAGCCAAACCAGATACAAACCAGGGAACCTTGCTTTTTCTATTTTTAAGAATTTGAATACCACATATTGATAAGCAATTCTACAATATCAGCTTATTTCCCCTGAAAATAATTCAATAAACACTTTCAGAAAGGAGTTAAAAGCTAGAGAATGTGTGTGGGTGTGGATGTATCTCTATTTTTATCCATCTCTCTATCTATTTATCTATCGAATCTTGGATAGGATCTACAAATGGACAATGAGTTAGACCCAGAATTGAGCAGTAGCAATCAATATATCTTTTATCCTAGAGAAAAACTGAGGAAACCTTACCAATTGGCTGTGATTTCAGCTCAGAAGCACTCTGATAGAAACAAATGTAGGTATGATGCCTGAATTCATTATCAAGAATTATATCAAGGTAAGTAGAACAGCCTGGATTGCCTTTGGGAAATTATAAAATTCTTTAGAAGTTTTTTCCCTGAAACAAGAGTTTGCCTTTCTCAAATGGATATTCTTGCAGTAATGTTGCCTGTGTGTGAATCATGGAGCATTAAATATCCTAAAGAATTGAAAATGAAACTCACAGATAGATATAGATATAGAAAGATAGATAGACAGATAGACATAGATATAAATATAAAGAGAGGGAAAGAGAGAGAGAGAGAGAGAGAGAGAGAGAGAGAGAGAGAGAGAGAGAGACAGAGACAGAGACAGAGACAGAGACAGAGACAGAGACACAGAGAGACAGAGTTTAAGATATCCCTTTATCTATTCTCTCTCACTCATATTTCATGACCTGACTGGTCATACATACATTCAATAATGTATTTTGTACCATTTCTGTGTGGTTCCTTATTTGTAATGCTTGATAGTCTCACTCCTACCATGCACCTCTTGGTTGATTGTTGGGTGAGTCTCATTAGGCAAGATGCCATTGAGGCATGTGACTGAATTGCTGCATGGCAATGCAATTCTTGACCAGTGGAAGTCCCTGCGGGTGACCTGTCTACTCCAGAACTGGGGCCTGAAGTTAAGCCTGGCCAATCAGAGACAGAGGAGAAGAGATATCATCTGCTTTATAAGAAAGGAAACTGAGGTGAAGCGAGGTCTCTTTTTTTGGCAAGGACCTGTCTCTCCATATGGATTGGCCTTATCTTATTTTGCAGGCATCTTGATCTGCCCCCCTTTTGCTGAGGGCCACAGGGCTTGGGCTCTCTTTGACCCAGGACTGGCTTTCAATACTCCCTGGAGCATTTACTGCTTGGCAGGAATTGGCCCTATCTGCTGGGTGATCTCTGGCAAGGGGTTATTTGAGTAGCTTGGGCTGCAGCCTGGAAGTAGAGACAAAGAAATGGGGTGCAACTTGGAGACTTTTAAAATTAGGATGGCAAGCTGATTTTTCTTTCTCATCTCTCTCCAACTTTTACAAATAAATAATTACAATATGTAGCCTCCAAGAGATTTTTAATCATAGCAGGAAGAAAGGTGAGAGTTGTAGTAACTAATGAGGTCTTCATTGAAGGACAGTTAGGGACTGAAAAGGTAGAGGAGAAAGCTTTTATTTAAGTCATCCTAGTGGTACTAGTATGGCCATTGCTTTGGATAAATTAACCACTGCACATGGCTGCCAACTATGGAGAAAATTCTATTTCTGTTGAGTAACAACTCTTCCTGACTTGATTCAAAACTGGATTTTAAAAATCCACCTCAGGGTAAGCCCAAATTTATAGACTGGAATGATACATTGGAAGAACCATAAGGAAAGTAGGGCTCAGTCATGAAACTAGATCCATGCCCAGGAGGCTTCAGTTTGGAGCAAAAAAAGAGAATGAATGTGGGATGTGGAAATTTCATTCATTTTTTTTTCTCGAGTATTTGCTCAACATACTAGAGACAATTGGTGTGAAAATTTGGCCGATTCCATATGGCGCACAATTAAAACTACTATACCTCTGAAATGACTGGACCCAAATTCTTACAAACAAATTTCTGAGGAAAGACCGATCTGACATAGGAGTCCTTCCCTGGTGCAACAGTGATTTGAAAAATAAGTTTCTGGGTCATTTTATTTTAAGTGTTGTCTTCTGTAGTCAGAAGATGATAGGACAATAGATTTATAGCTGGAAGAGACCATGAAGCCCATCTAGTTTATAGATGAGAAAATGAAGGCAAGAGGTCATAGGATCATAAGCCAACCTCATTTTATAGGTGAGGCACAAAGGCATAGAAAGAGGAAGTGATTTAAGATCATAAAAATTTTAAATGGAAAGACCTCAAAAGCCATCTAGTCCATATTTCGTGCTATATAGGGGTGGAAATTAAGGAGATTGTGAGTTATCTAGAATCACACAGGTAGGAAGCAACAGATGTAGGATTTGAATCCATGTCTTCTCAGTCCAATCCTTCACTCTTTCCAGTCTTCCACACTGCCTCAATGTGGAATCTACCACTGGCATCACTCATATATATGCCCTGGATCCAGAGATGTGCCAGTCATTGTTTAACAACTGGCTCTTTAGGGGAAAAAGATGCAAGACATTATTTAAGGTTAAATCTGCATTATTATTAATATATCCTCAACTTTCTTAAGTCTGGACAAGCAGGAAAACAATAAATCAAGCCCTGAAATGTGACATTTCTCGATGTCTGAGGTATAGCTGCTCACCCTGAAAATTTAACAATTGGCCTAACAATTGGCTTTCAAGAGCTGATTGGAGCTGGCTCCAGCACACCCTTGCCTGGACCTCTGCCCAGATAGACAAAACCTAATTTAGAACTGGAAGAGACCTTGGAGATCATTTAATCCACCTTCCTCATGTTACAGATTAGGGAAACAAGTGGTGAGACATAGTTTGGGAAGGGCTTTCTCAAGGTCCTTCACGATTATTCAAGCCCATGTCCTCTGACTCCACGTCTGATGCTTCTTCCACTCTACAGTGATGGTTCAGCATGATAGCCTTACCATGAGTCAAGGCTAGGCTTTAGTTTAATACCAGAGCTCCTGCTGACAGTGACCTCTACTGGTCATTGGCATGAATGAAGTGGAAAGTGGCCCATCCTTGAGTTGAGGGAATAAAGAAAACCAGACCTAGCAAGGTATTCTAGAAAAGGAGTTTTCTTTTCCTCCAAGTGCTGGGTTTTTGTTTTCTCCTGAAATTTTTGTTTTCCTTCACTGGAAATATACTTCCTCCCTCTCGAGTTACCAAGCTGTTGTTGCTAGAAACAAAAACAAACACCCCACCTAAATTCCTCCAAACCACAGGGGAAAAGCAAATTTTTGTGTTTTTCAGAGCACCTCATTCAGATTTAAAACTTCGAATGTAAATATGACAACCAATTTACTGCTTCAGTAAGCTGAACAAGTTGTGTCTGTGCCAAGCTACTCCTAGAGGTGATAGGAGAGGGGCAGGAAACCTCATCCGTGTCCTCAAGCCACTGAGTCTTATTTGAAATTTCTCTGAATATTTAAAATAAGTTTCTGTTGATATTTTCTGTTTCTTATATCAACATAGTTATCCCAAATATCCCTGTTCATTCCTCTCCCTGAGAGCTACCCCATATAAGCAAGAGTATTTTTAGAGAGGGAAAAAATCAGCATAATTGATTGATGCATTAAAAAAGTCCAAAAACATGTACAATGTGTAAAACCTATGGACCTCCCACCTCCATTAAGTGGTAGTTGGGGGTGTCTGCTCATATCTCTCCGTCAGAGTCCTCTTTGATCTTTTTTGATTTGATTACATTTTCTTTTGATTTTTTTGGTGGGTCATTGTTCTTTCTGCTTACCTTGGTGTTACCGTGTTTTCTTGGCTCTGCTTACTTCACTCTTCCCATAGATCTTTCCATTACTTCTCTATATTCATACATGTATTCTCTATAATATTCATACATACATTCTGTGTGTGTATGTTCATATACATATGTTCTCTATGTTCAGACACATCATTTCTTACAGCACAGTAATATTCCATTAAATTCATGTACCACACTCTGTTTTACCATTCCTCAGTTAATGAGGATCTACTTTGATTCCAATTCTCAGCTATCATAAAAAGTGCTGCAATCAATACTTTGGTTTATAGAAGGATTTTCTTCTCATCAATGACTTCTTTAGGGTCTAAGTCCAGTAATGCCCATTTCCTTAGGCCACTTCTCTATTGAGAAATGCATGTTAGTCTCATACATATTTGTTAATGGCATATTTTTCCTGGATACCAAACCCTTATCAGAGAAACCTGATACAAAGGCTTTTCTCATTTAGCCACTTCCCTTCCCATCCAGGACGTATACTTTAATATTGCCTATGAAGAAGCTTTTCAGTTTCAGGTAATGAGAGTTTTCTTTCATAATTGCCTCTATTTCTGGTTTGGTTAAGAATATATCTTCTGTCCATAACTGTGAGAGATTTATTATCTATTCCTCTTCTATTTTTTTATTAGTTTGATCTTTAATGTTAAAGATACACTTAGAATGTATTGTGGAATATGGTGTAAGGTATTTGGTCTGAGTCAAATTTTTGTCAGAGCAGTTTTTTGAGAAAAAAATTATTTAAACCCTTACCTTCTGTCTTAGAATCAATACTGTGTATTGGTTCTAAGGCAAGATAGCGGTAAGAGCTAGGCAATGGGGGATAAGTGACTTGGCCAGGGTCACACAGCTAGGAAGTATCTGAGGCCTGATTTGAACCCAGGACCTCCCATCTCTAGGCCTGGCTCTCAATGCACTGAGCCACCTAGCTTCTCCATTTCTCAAAAATTTTTATGAAATTAGGTACCTTTTTTCCTAGGTAACAATTTGTTTTCCACTTTATCAAACACTGTATTACTGAATTCTATTGTTCCTGACTTTCCCACTTTCCCACTTTTACTTTGTTCTGTCTCTCTATTTTTTAACCAATACCAGATTAAAAAAAGACAAAAACCTTGCTCCTATCGTAGAAGTGATACTGTGTATAGGTTCCAAGGCAGAAGTGTGGTAAGGGCTAAGCTATATAGATTAAGTGACTTGTCCAGGATCACACAGCTGGGAAATGTATGAGGCCAAATTTGAACCCAGGACCTCCCGACTCCAGGCCAGGCTCTCGAACCACTGAGTCATTTAGTTGCCCACATACCAGATGTTTTTGATGATTGCTCCTTTATAATATAGTTTGAAGCCTGTAAATTGTATTCCTTAGCATTCTTATTGGAAAGACAAGGCTGTTTCATACAAACAATCAGAGGGCAAAGTAGAATCACAAAATATCTGGGCTGGAAAGACCCTATCTATAAGTAGGACTCCTTTATCCTAAAGATATGCAAACTGACACCCATTGAGAGGGACTGACTTATTTAAAGTCATACAGCTAGTCAGTGACAAGCCATGTAGCAGATTTAGGTCTTCTAAACTCTTGGTTCTCTCCCTATGACGCTAAGTTTACAAAGATCAAATCAAAGGCTCCACTGCATGAGACAGACTCACTGCTTCAGGGGTTGTTGTTGTTTAATTGTTCAGTTGCGTCTAACTCTTCACAACCCTATGGACTCTAGTCCTGGCATGCCAGGCCCTTCTGTCCTCTTCCATCTCCCAAAATCTGTCCCAGCACATGTTTGTTGTTTCCGTGACAGCCTGTCCGTCTCATCCCCTGCTGTCCCTTCTCTTTTTGCCTTCAATTTTTCCCAACATCAGGCCTTTTCATACGAGTCCTGTCTTCTTATTTCTTATGTGGCCAAAGTCTTTGGAGAGAGGATATTAACTTGCATACCTTTCTATTTAATGACTGAATATAATGAAGTGCCAAAAGAATGTAGCTGTGGAAAAGACTTGGGGGGTTGTGGAGGGAATCCCTAGACTGACAGTTGGGGGCTTTTAGGTTCAAGCCAGAGAAGATGCTTCCTTCTTCCCAGTTTCAATTTATTAAAAAATAACATAAAATGGGGAATTTGGATTAGGAGGTTTCTAGTGCTCCTTCTAGTTCTAAAACTGTATGAATCTGAGTGAGAGAAGTGAGAAATTATGTGGAAGGAAAATTTAAAAAAAGGTTTCATGGAGAAGTTGACATTTGTATAGGACTTTGAAAGATGAGTTGTGAGAGTGATGGTGATTTCTAATTTGGTCATTTTATTGGTGTGGCAAAGTTCCAGCGTGAAAATTCCCCCCTATAAATACAGATCTATAACTAGTCTGTTACTTGGAGTCTTCAGAAGTTGCCTGGAGGAGTCAGAGGCAGAGTAGCTTTTCCCAAGGTCCCACAGCTGGCAGGAGGCTGAAGGGTATAGCAAAAACAGCAATAACTTTGGCATTAGGGACTTGGATTAAAATCTCCTGTCTGCTGCTAATTATTTGTAGACCCTTAGGCAAGTCATTCAACCTCTTCAGGCCTCAGTTTCCTCATCTGTAAAACCAGTGAGTTGTAGACCTATGATCCTATGCATCAGAGCTGGGATCTGAATCCACTCTTTTTGATTCAGAGTTTGACCCTCCATTAAGCTCGCCATACTGCCTCTAAATAATATATTTTGCCAATAGTGTCACACAACTTTCAGTCCACTCATGTTGCATTGGCAGCATGGGGAATGGGGGTAGGGAGAGCTATTGAAGCCTGGAGAAATAGACTGGAACAAAAGCTTGAGGAGAATGTGGACAATGCATGGGTGAGAGTGGCGTGTAGGGTTGGGATCTCATCAGGGAATTTGGTGAGTCTTCAAATACAGACAAATGCTCTGAATTATAAAGAAGGGATGGGGAGAACAGTGCTGGAGGCCTTACCCATAAAAGTACACTAACGTTGGAGGCATCTTACCCTGTTTTTTTACCATTTTTTTTTTTTACCATTTTGTTTTTTACCACATCTTTACTGTGGAAAAATGAGGGCTCTGCAGTCTGCAAACATAAGTGCTGAGAATTTGTGTCACAGAAGCTACACATGTTATTGGAAATTTCATAATGACTGTGTCTGAAATAAATCATTCTAAGTAAAGAGCCCCTCAACTGGCTACAGGGAACCACCTAGTTACAAACAAGGGGTTGCCTCTAAAGGTGCAGATTTTGAGCTGGCACTCAAAAGTCCAGGTTCTGTCCTTTATTCCTAGCTCTGTAACACCCTTATTGGGTGACTTTGGCCACCTCCCATCATCTCTTTGAGTCTCAGTTTTCTCATCTGGAAAATGGAGTTAATAATAACAGTATTATTGACCTCATAGGGCTGTCGTGAGGGAAGCATCTTGTAAACAGGGAAGTGTGAATAGCTAGTCTTTTACACATGCACATGTCCTCTGTGCCTACCCCCTCCCAACCCATACTGGCACTGGTAGGTTGATTTCCCCATTACAGTGGCCATTGCTGCTTTCAGAGTTCCAGGGGTAATGCTTTGGGTGGCTACCCTCCTAACCTATAGCTTATGAGGCCCCTCCACTGGGCTTTCTCTAATCAGTCAGCCACTAGACTCAGTTCTTTCTCTTCCTTCCTTCCTTCCTTCCTTCCTTCCTTCCTTCCTTCCTTCCTTCCTTTCTTCCTTTCTTCCTTTTCTCCTTACCTTCTTACAATAGATTCTAAGTAAGGGCTAGGGAATGGGCTTAAGTGACTTGCCCAGGTCACACAACTAGGAAGTGCTTGAGGTCAGCTTTGAACCTAAGACCTCCTGTGTCCTGGACTGGCTCTCTATCCACCGAGCCTCCCAGCTGCCCCTAGATTCAGTTCTTTAGGAAAGGCCTTTACTCAACACAGCAAGAAGGAATAGTAGTTACAAAACATTTCCCCCCACCCAGGAAGTAATACTCTCGCCAGTACAAAAGTGAATTGGGGGAAGAGAGGGCACAAACTTAGAAAATGGCATTTGTGATTTACTCATGTGGCCCAGGCAACTGGCATCTCTGGAACTCTGGGACCTCAATGTACTTTCTTTCCACTACATACTTTCTGTGAAGGCTACTTGAAAAATCTGCTATGGATCCTGAGATCAGTGATAGACAAGTCACCCTCTTGCTTAGCTGGCATGGCATCTTTGCTGGACAGCCAAATCAGCTGTATGTATACAAAATAGGGCATGATGTCTCTCAGGCAGGTAGGGCAATCCACTGCTGAGCTGAGTCAGGCAGATCATGTAGTCTGCCATCATCTGGGCTGGATGAGGTAGTCTGCTTAGCTGCTGGACTTCACTGCTGATGGGCTGAGCTGGACAGATCATTTGGATGCTGGCTAATGCTAAACCTGGCCAAGCTGATAGTTTGGCTCCTGAGGTATTATTGTCATAATGGGATGGATAGATTGTTTTGCCACTGGACTCCTTTCTGGGCTTCTCTCCTTGATGATTCGATCCATTGACCTCTTTGATTTGATTTGAATTCGCTCTTTGATATGTAGCTAGCTGCAGACCTTCACCACTTCTTTGGTACTAGTGTACCAACTAGGTGGGTATTTTCCTTGTTAGCTTGAACATAACAGAGTTCTTTTCAGCTAAAGAGTTACTTTGGGCAGGGCCATGCCCCTTAACCTTGGATTGGTAGAAGCCTCTCCTCTTTGACTCACTCAAATCTTGATCTGAGTTTCTTCATCTCTGGGCAGCTTGGTTCCTTCACTAAGAGACTCAATTTTTTCTTGAAGCAATCATATCCAATTCAGACAGTTATATTTTCTAGAATTCTTTTGGGGGCTTATCCAAAGGAGTTGCTTTGAGACAAAGGTTTAAATGGAATCTCTTCTCTAGAAGCAAATTATTTGTCTGAGCTGGCCTTTTCATATATCCTTTCTAAAATGTGTAGTGCTTTATTACCTGAATATTCACTTTTATATTTCAGTATCTTTGTCTTTTGCTCCTTATAGCTTTCAACATGATGGGTCTAGGGAAGAGAATAAATCCTTACCTTCCATCTTAGAATCCATACTAAGTATTGGTTCTAAGGCAGAAATTTGTTAAAGTCTAGGCAATTGGGGTTAAGTGACTTGCTCAGAGTCACACATCTAGGAAATATCTGAGGCCAGATTTAAACCAAGGACTTCCCATTTCTAGACCTGGTACTCTATCCACTAGCTGCCCTGGAATAAGCATTTTAAGATCTTCTGTATGCCTGGAACTATATTTATCTCTTTATAAACATCTCTTGTGAGCCTCATAACTAGGAGTTATGAGCTACTATTATCCCCATTTTATTGCTGAGAAAACTGAGCAAGATAGAGGTTAAATGACTTGTCCAGGGTCACAATATTAGTAAGTATCTGAGAACAAATTTGAACTCACTCAGGTCTTGATACAAAGACCAGTGCCTTCTATCCATGAAGAGGTTACTCCCTGGTTTCTTGTGCCATGAAGAAGTTACTTCCTGGGTTCTTAAGGTCTGTGCCATCAGGCCACAGACTCTAGTAGATTCTACCAAGTTAGACGGTCTTTGAATACAATCATGTTGACAGGTTGCCAATGTGTCCAAGGACCAATCTGGTTTATGTAGGGAAAGACTTATTACCAGGAGGTTGACTACAAGATAATTAATTTTTTGGTTATGGAAAATGATGAAACAGATAAAATGTAAGTTAGTTCTTAGTCCTGGTCTATGGAAGTCCATAGTAATTATTTATCTAGCTAGCTATCATCTAGCTATCTAATTTATCTACCATCTCTCTCTCTGTCTATCCATCCATCCACCTGTCCTTCTATCCGTCTGTCTGTCTATCTATCTATCTATCTTGTGGATAATTTGGAGGAACTTACATACATACAGATGGACAGATAGACAAACAGAGTTTCCCTCAATAGAATGTAAGTATCGTTAGGACAGGGACAATTTTATTTTTGAATTTGTGTCTCTGGCACCTAGCACAGCAGAAACACCATAATGATAATAATCATCATAATAATAGTTAACATTTCTATTGTTCTTTAAGGCTTAACAAATGCTTAATAATTGGTCATAAACCTTTAAAGTATTATGGAAATGCTAGATATTATGTTTGTATTTGAGCTAAGGAGGTTGGTTGGCTTCTACTCAGCAATGCTGTGGTGATCCAGTTGGGCCCTGTATAAGATGCAAATCCAGAAAGTTAATTAACAGGATGTACAGAGCAGTTATGAAATACCACTAGGACACATTCAAGCTCCATGGCTCCCCTGCTGTCCTGCCTTTTGGTAAATTAGATTTCTTGGAGAGGAGAAAGAATGCTAGGCGGCAGCCACTGCTTTTGATGGGGAACAGCCCCAACATGTTCTTCTCTCTGGTTAATTCCCTGAGTTTAATCACTGGGCTTTCAGCTTTGCTAGTTCTCTTTCCCTCCCCACTGAGAGGATTCAGCCCCATGGAAACCCAGCTTTTTAAATAACAATTGGCATGCACGTCAGTGGGAAAGCAGAGGGGTTATTAAATGTATATGTGTAATTTTTTTTAAAGCTCTTTCTAATCTCTGCAGCTGTGTAATTGCCAGGCAGGCTGCATGAGGAAGGGGCTGAGACCACCCCTCTATCCCCACTTCAAGGTATTTGTTTGCCAGGAAACAGAAAGGACTCATGTGAGAGCTGACAGAATGGAATCCACAGGAAGAAGCCACTGCATATTATCCATCAAGGCAGCCAGCCTATCCTGATAATTATCAAAGCTGTCTCTGTGTTTTGGCTTTAATAAAGTTTTGGGGTTCTATCAGCAGACTCATCTATAACCAGTCTACCAGAATAGCCCTCCACTTCTAATTAAATATAATTGGAGATGAAATGTCATGCTGGATGGATGGTCTAACTTGTCCCCTTCCAGCAGGACAGGCATGCACCAGTATTGCAGGCATACCTGGGAGGTTGAGTATCTTTGGCTACTGGTTCTCTCACATAAGCTGGGTTGTTTTGTGAAATTACAAGCAATCAGAGGTTGTTAGGGATTCCTCTCTCTTCAGAACCCTAACACCCCCCATCCCCTGAGACCCACATACACACACACACACACACACACACACACACACACACTAGAAGTTCTGATTCCTAGCTTTTTCTAACCAGTACAATGAGGGATTTGGACTTGAATTCTAAGGGCATTTTAGCACTTTTTCTGTCATGGATCCCTTTGGCAGTTTGGTGAAGCCTATGGCCCCATTCTCAGAATAATGTTTTCAAATGCATAAAACAAAATACAGAGGATTGTTAAGGAAACAAATTATATTGAAGTAAACAGTATTTTTTCATGTATGTTCACAGATCCCCTAAAATCTTTCCATAATCTACGGACAATGGGTTAAAAACACATGTTCTAATTCTGATTCCAAAGACCTAAAGGTGGAAAGAACAATGGAACTAGGAGTCAGGACACCAGCGTTTTTATCCTAACTCTTTCTTTCTTTTTTTTTTAAACCCTTAACTTCTGTGTATTGGCTCCTCGGTGGAAGAGTGGTAAGGGTGGGCAATGGTGGTCAAGTGACTTGCCCAGGGTCACACAACTGGGAAGTGTCTGAGGCCGGATTTGAACCTAGGACCTCCCATCTCTAGGCCTGACTCTCATTCCACTGAGCTACCCAGCTGCCCCATGTCCTAACTCTTTCTAAGCAATATATTTAACTTTTCTGGACCTGTTTCCTCATTTTAAAATGAATTTAGTCAGAGTTGATGGGTTAAGATGGCGGCAGAGTCAAAAGCAGCTGCTTAACCTCTCCTAACCCACACATACAAGACTCCTCAAGAGGACATAAAAACAAATCCAGATGAATGAAGGGACCCCAAACAGGGCACAGCATTGAAGGCATGGGGGATTGGGGCATTTCCATGCTATAAGGGGGTGAAACAGCTCTCACTAAAACTTGAGGAGAGCAATCTCCTCCCCACCACACCACCTACAGGGCCAAAGCCAGTGCACAAGAGTTAGAGCAAGTTTGGGGCATCCATTAAGTCCTTGGCAGCTACCTGGGATCACAAGGGCCTGCTCCTGAGAGCAGCAAGACTTAAGACCCCAAGAGGCTAAAGAACTGAACTTTGAACACAGACTTTGAGTGCAGGCTCAGACACGGACCCTGAGCCCAGGCGCAGATCTTAGGAGAGGACCCAGTGCAGAAGGGTACATGACTGTGGAAGCAGTGCCCTGAGACTGTTAAAGGAGCTGTGGGCAGAGGAACAAGCAAAGGGACCACCAGAAGGCTTGACCCTTAGAACAACTAGACCTGAGACCTCAGGAGCCTAAAGAGCACAGACAGACCCTGGGCATGAGGATAAAGCTGAGAGGGTGTGCAGCTAACAATGGCAAGCCATGCATAAGAACCCCAAGAGAGAAAGATAAAGAAGAAATCTTTAACACTCAACAACTTTTACACAGAAAAATCCAGACAACAGAGCAAACAGCAGAGGAGAACAAACAAGTAGTCATATCCAAACCTTCCCCCCAAAATGAAAATTGGTCACAAGCTCTTGAGGAGTTCAAATCTGAGATCAAGAGAAATATGGGAGATTTGGGGAAATAGCTCAAAAGGAAATTAACAGGTTATAAGACAGAAAATCCCAATTGGAAAATTAAATAGCTGGAAAACAGGATAGACCAAATCGAAAAGGGAAATCATAAGATTATAACAGAAAACCAGTCTCTAAAGACCAGAATTTGGCAAGTAGAAGCCAATGATCTCTCAAGACAGCAAGAACAAATTAAAAAAAGTCAAAAGACTGATAAAATAGAAGGAAACATGAAATATCTCACTGAGAAACTGATAGATCAAGAAAACAAGTCTATAAGAGACAATCTAAGAATCATTGGCCTTCCTGAAAAAGCAGAAATTAATAGAAATTTGGACTCCATACTAAAAGAAATTATTCAGCAAAACTGCCCTGAAGTTCTACAACAAGAGAGCAATATAGACATTGAAAGGATCTATAGATCACCCTCTACACTAGACCCTGAAAAGCAACCCCCCCCCAGGTATATAATAGCCAATTTCAAGAGCTTCCAAGTAAAAGAAAAAAATTTTACAAGAAGCCAGAAAGAGACAATTCAGATATCAAGGAGCACCAATCAGGATCACACAGGATCTGGCAGCCTCCACACTACAAGACCTCAAGGCTTGGAATATGATATTCAGAAAGGCAAGAGAACTGGGTCTACAACAAGGATCACCTACCCATCAAAACTGACTATATACTTCAAGGGGAAAGTATGGGCATTCAACAAGATAGAAGATTCCAAGTATTTGCACAGAAAAGAGTAGAACTAAATGGAAAGCTCGATATCCAAACACAAAAACGAAGAGAAACATGAAAGGGTAAACAAGAAACAGAGGGGAAAGAAAGAAAACTCTTTTTTTTAAATTTGCCTCTTTAGGGCTTCAATAAGATCTAATTATTTGAATTCCTATATGGAGAAATGTTATGTGTAATTCTCTGTAGTGAACTCTATTCACTATTATAGTAATTATAAGAATTATCCATAGGGAGAGATTGGAGTACTAAATGGTATAAGATGATATGGGGGTGTGTGGGAAAGAGGGGGGGTGAACAGTAGATGGCACCAAGAGAAACTTGAATGAATAAGAAAAATAGGATATTCCATTACACACAAAAAGGTCATGGAAAGGGGAGGGGAAGAATACTATTATAAGCAGGAGAGGAAGAGAGCATTAAGAGGTAATATTTAAACCTTACTCTCAGTGGAATTAACCCTGAGAGGGAAGAGTAGCTATATCCATTGGGATATAGAACTCTATCTAACCCTACTGAGAAAGTCAGAAGGGATACACCAAGGTGAGCAGGGGAGTGGAGAGGTCAAAAAACGTAGGGGAGGAGAGGGGGAAGGGAATCCATTAGGCCTTAAAAAATAAAAAGAGGGGAATAATAAGGAAGGGGGTGGAAAGGGAAGTAAATCAAGGGAGGGGACAAGGGTTACTGGTTTAAAACAAACCACTGGTTTTAAAGGAAATAGTGTAAGAAGTGGTAGAACTAGGAGAGGATACCAAAATGTTGGGAATACAAAACTGATAATTAGAACTCTGAATGTGAATGGGATGAATTCGCCCATAAAACTGAAGCAAATAGCAGAGTGGATTAGAAATCAAAATCCTGCCATCTGTTGTCTACAAGAAACACATATGAGGTGGGTGGACATACACAGGTTTAAGGTAAAGGGCTGGAGCAAAATCTTTTGGGCTTCAAATGAGAAAAAGAAGGCAGGAGTGGTGATCATGATTTCTGACAAAGCCAAAGTAAAAGTAAATATGATTTAAAAAGACAGGGAAGGTAATTATATCCTGATAAAAGGCAGTATAGACAATGAGGAAATAACAGTGCTCAGTATATATGCACCAAATGGCACAGCATCCAAATTCCTAAAGGAGAAACTGGCAGAGCTCAAGAAGGAAATTGATAGTAAAACCATACTACTGGGAGATCTAAATATTCTCTTTCAGATGTAAATAAATCAAACCAAAAAAAATAAATAAGAAAGAGGTAAGAGAGGTGAATGAAGTCCTAGAAAAATTAGATTTAATAGATATGTGGAGAAAAATAAATGGGGAAAAAAAAGGAATATACCTTCTTTTCAGCTGCACATGGTACATTCACAAAGATTGACCATGTAATAGGGCATAGAAACATTGGAAACAAATGCAAAAGAGCAGAAACAATAAATATTACCTCAGATCATAATGCAATGAAAATAATAATTAGTAAGGGCACTTGGGCAGGCAAATCAAAAACTAATTGGAAATTAAATAATAAGATTCTCCAAAACCAGTTATTTAAAGAAGAAATCATAGAAACAATCAACAATTTCATTGAAGAGAATGACAATGATGAGACAGCCTACCAAACTCTGTGGGATGCAGCTAAGGCTGTACTCGGGGAAATTTATATCCTTGAGTGCATATATTAACACATTAGGGAGGGCAGAGATTAATGAATTGGGCATGCAACTTAAAAAACTGGAAAGCAAACAAATTAAAAACCCCCAGATGAAAACTAAATTAGAAATACTAAAAATCAAGGGAGAAATTAATAAAACCAAAAGTAAAAGAACTATTGAATTAATAAATAAGACTAGAAGCTGGTATTTTGAAAAAAATCAGATAAAATAGACAAAGTATTGGTCAATCTAATAAAAAAAGGAAAGAAGAAAACCAAATTAACAGTATCAAAGATGAAAAGGGAGACCTCACCTCTAATGAAGAGGAAATTAAGGCAATCATTAAAAACTATTTTGCCCAATTATATGGCAACAAATATAGCAATCTAGGTGATGTGGATGAATATTTACAAAAATATAAATTGCCTATATTAACAGCAGAAGAAATAGAATACTTAAATAATCCCATATCAGAAAAAGAAATTCAACAAGCCATCAAAGAACTCCCTAAGAAAAAAATTGCCATGGTCGGATGGATTCACAAGTGAATTCTCTCAAACATTCAAAGAGCAAGTAATCCCAATACTATACAAATTATATAATATAATAAGCAAAGAAGGAGTCCTACCAAATTCCCTTTTATGACACAAATATTGTACTTATTCCAAAGCCAGGTAGATCAAAAACAGAGAAAGAAAACTGCAGACCAATCCCCCTAATGAACATAGATGCAAAAATCTTAAATAGAATACTAGCAACAAGACTCCAACAAGTGATCAAGAGGATTATCCACCATGATCAGGTGGGATTTATACCAGGAATGCAAGGATGGTTCAACATTAGGAAAACCATCCACATAACTGACCATATCAACAAACTAACAAACAAAAATCACATGATTATTTCAATAGATGCTGAAAAAGCCTTTGACAAAATACAGCACCCATTCCTATTGAAAACCCTGGAAAGTATAGGAATAGAAGGACCTTTCCTAAAAAATAATAAACAGTATATATCTAAAACCATCAACAAGCATCATATGCAATGGGGATAAATTAGATGCCTTCCCAATAAGATCAGGCGTGAAACAAGGATGCCCATTATCACCTCTATTATTTAACATTGTACTAGAAACACTAGCAGTAGCAATTAGGGAAGAAAAAGAAATTGAAAGTATTAAAATAGGCAATGAAGAGACTAAGCTATCACTCTTTGCAGATGATATGATGGTGTACTTAAAAAAATCCTAGAGAATCAACTAAGAAGCTAGTAGAAATAATCAACAACTTTAGCAAAGTTGCAGGATACAAAATAAATGCACATAAATCATCAGCATTTTTATATATTTCCAACACATCACAGCAGCAAGAGGTAGAAAGAGAAATACCATTTAAAATCACCCTAGACAATATAAAATACTTAGGAATCTACCTACCAAAACAAACACAACAATTATATGAAAACAACTACAAAACACTTTCCAAACAATTAAAACTATATCTAAAGAATTGGAAAAACATTGATTGCTCATGGGTAGGATGAGCTAACATAATAAAAATGACCATTCTATCCAAATTAATTTACTTATTTAGTACCATACCTATCAAACTACCAAGAAACTTCTTTTATTAGAAAAAACTATAACAAGTTCATTTGGAAGAACAAAAGATCAAGAATATCAAGGGAAATAATGAAAAAAAATGTGAAGGAAGGTGGCCTAGCAGTACCAGATATTAAATTATACTATAAAGCAGCGGTCATCAAAACAATATGGTACTGGAAAAGAAAGAGAAGGGAGTATCAGTGGAATAGACTTGGAGTAAGAGACATCAGCAAGTCTGTGTATGATAAACCCAAAGAACCCAACTTTTGGGACAAAAATCCACTATTTGACTAAAACTGCTGGGAAAATTGGAAAACAATATAGGAGAGATTAGGTTTAGATCAACATCTCACACCCTACACCAAGATAAATTCAGAATGGGTGAATGACTTGAATATAAAGAGGGAAACTATAAATAAATTAAGTGAACACAGTATAGTATACTTGTCAGAACTCTGGGAAAGGAAAGATTTTAAAACCAAGCAAGAGTTAGAGAAAAATTACAAAATGTAAAATAAATGATTTTGATTATATTAAATTAAAAAGCTTTTGTACAAACAAAAACAATGCAACCAAAATCAGAAGGGAAACAACAAACTGCAAAAAAATCTTTATAACAAAAAACTCTGACAGGGATCTAACTACTCAAATATACAAGGAGTTAAATCAATTGTATAAAAAAATCAAGCCATTCCCCAATTGATAAATGGGCAAGGGACATGAATAGGCAATTTTCAGATGAAGAAATCAAAACTATCAATAAGCACATGAGAAAGTGTTCTAAATCTCTAATAATTAGAGAAATGCAAATCAAAAAAACACTGAGGTATCACCTCACACCTAGCAGATTGGCTAAAATGATAGCAGGGGAGAGTAATGAATGTTGGAGGGGATGTGGCAAAATTGGGACATTAATGCATTGCTGGTGGAGTTGTGAACTGATCCAACTATTCCGGATGGCAATTTGGAACTATGCTCAAAGGGCTATAAAAGATTGCCTGCCCTTTGATCCAGCCATACCATTGTTGGGTACCCCAAAGAAATCATAGAAAAACAGACTTGTATGAAAATGTTTATAGTCACGCTTTTTGTGGTGGCAAAAAACTGGAAAACAAGGGTATGTCCTTCAATTGGGGAATGGCTGAACAAATTGTGGTATATGCTGGTGATGGAATACTATTGTGCTCAAAGAAATAATAAACTGGAAGAATTCCATGTGAACTGGAAAGACCTCCAGGAATTGATGCAGAGTGAATGGAGCAGAGCCAGAAGAACATTGTACACAGAGACTGATACACTGTGGTAAAATAGAATATAATGGACTTCTGTACTAGCAACAATTCAATGACCATGGACAATTCTGAGGGATTTATGGAAAAGAATGCTACCTACATTCAGAAGAAGAACTGTAGGAGTGGAAACACAGAAGATAAGTAACTGCTTGAACACATGGGTTGAGGCGGACATAATTGGGGATGTGGACTCGAAACTACCACACCAATGCAACTATCAACAATTTGGAAATAGGTCTTGATCAATGACACATGATAAAACCAGTGGAAATGCGCATTGGCTAAGGCGGGGGGAAAGCAGGTGGTGAAGGGAAAAGTAAGAACATTAATCATGTAACCATGATAACTTTTCTAAAAAATAAAATGAACTTAGTCATTTCTCTCTATTCTCTATTTACCTCAAAAGTAGGATAATTGTCCATTCATTTGTTCATGGAGGCTGTAACAGTGATAATAAAGATTTTGTCATGTACACCAGATTAAAGATTGTGAAAGGAACTTCTTTTTTTGTTTGTTTAAATTTTTTCAATTAAATTTTTTAAAATTTATTTTACTTTTTCCCCATGATAACATGATTCTTGTTGTCTCCCTCCTCTCTTCCCTCACCCCTCCCAAAGATGACAAGCAATTCCACTGGGTTATACATATATTATCACTCAAAGCCTATTTCCATATTATTTATTTTTGTAATTGAGCAATCTTATAAGGCCAAAATCCCAAATTGCATATCCATATAAACAAGTGATAAATCATAGTTCTTTCTCCAGATGTGGATAGTGTTCTTTCTCATAAGTCCCTCAGAATTGTCCTGGATCATTTCATTGTTTTTAGTAGCAAAGTCAATTACATTTGATTGTGTCACAATGTTTCAGTTACTGTATATAATGTTCTCCTGGTTCTGCTCATTTCATTCCACATCAGTTCATTTATTCCTTTCTTTCCCGTTCTTATAGAAATCAAGCAGTTCATCATTCCTTATAGCACAATAGTATTCCATCACCATCATATGCCACAATCTGTTCAGTCATTCCCCAATCTAGGGACACCCCCTCATTTTCCAATTTTTTTTGCCACCACAAAAAGCACAGCTATAAATATTTTTGTACAAACAGATCCTTTCCCATTAAAAAAAATGTCTTTGGGATTCAACCCTAGTAGTAGTATTGCTGGATCAAAGGAAATGCATTCTTTTAAAGCCTGAAAGGAACTTCTTTTAAAAACATAATCCACTGTTTAAATGCATAGTGTCGTTGCTAATAATCATGATTTTAATTGTAAAGAAAGTTGATTGGTGTCTGGCTCAGGAGGGTTTACTCATCATCTATTCTTCAGTTGGTGAAATCCTGCTTTTGGATTATTAAAAAGGGATCTCTACAATCCCAGCCTAACAGTAAGTGCTGAGTGTACTTTGTTAAATAGGGACAAAGGAAGTCGCAATAGGAGCCATAGGTTCTATATTAATTTTGTCATAAATTGGTTTATAACCTCTGGGCCTCAGTTTCTTTATCACGAAGTAGATATGCAAATATTTACAGTGGAAAGAGAGCCCAGCCTGGAGTCAAGGAGTCTCATCTTCCTGAGTTCGACTGTGATCTCAGACACTTCTTAGCTGTGTGGCCCTGGCCAAATCACTTAACTCTGCTTACCTCAGTTTCCTCATCTATAAAATGAACTGGAAAATGTTTTTAAGGGTAAAAAAAGATAATGTATTTTACTAGTCTACAAATAGGTCTAATTAGTAATAGACAGAGCCAGGGCTAGTTATTTGAACCTTTCTAAACCTGATCTCAAGATCCAGAGCTTTTTCTACTTAGAGACCAGGGGCACTTTATAAATCTAAAAATTATATAAGAATATTAGCTTTTATTATTTTCATCTTAAACAAAGGATCCTAAAGAAGGTAATGCTATACTATCTTAGAAGAGGACAAGAAGAGAAAGCTTGTGTAATCAGAGAATAGTTTATCTGAAAAACATCTGAAGATTTTAGTGGGCTATAAGCTCCATATGAATCCATGGTTAGGCATGGGGGAGGCCGGCTCCCCTAGGTCCAGGGGCTAGAGGTGGTGTGACAGCGTCAGCATGTTAAGACGAATGAGAGACAGTTTGAATTTTAGCCAGGCAGACATCATGAATACTGCTCTGCTCTGCTTTGAGTAAGGTTTAATTTATATGCTTTGAAATCACACATAATGTTGACATGGAAATCCATTATCATCATGCATCTTAGAGACAATGTATTAAGTCATACTTTTTCATTGTCCAGTAAATTTCAATATTTTTCAAGGTGTGTTTGACATATCTCTTGGGCTACAGTGGTGGGAATGTACAGGCCTTTTCATGGGAGACAATTTCTCCATTTATCATTCATTGTTCTTTTATGTTAACTTACTGTACCAAATCAGGGATCAGGGAGGGGGGAAACTTGGAGACTATTCTGGCCTGTTTTTGCAGGCACCTGGGTAGTTAGGATTTTAAAATCTGTAACATTAACTCACTATTTTCTGGTTTCTTGTGAAGTGACTTCTAGGGGAATTTCTGTATTACTGCATGTAAAGGTGGGAATTTCCTAGGTTTGTAAGGGGCCGATAAGGGCTCTAATAATAGCCTGTAATGTTCCTCTATATGTTCCTGGGGCTAAATAGAGATATTGATAATAATAATTCCTATTATGAGGGGTGTTAGTAAGAAAAGAGTCACACAGGGGAAACTGAGTGAGAAATCTGTCCTCCTTTGACCTGCTTTACAGATTCTCAGGGTTCACGCGTGACTTTGCCATTCGTCATGAACTTGACGGCTCTCGGCAGAGGCATAGGAATAAAAAATAATTCTTCCATGCTATGACTTGATCAGTCCATACTGGAATATCATATTCTGTTCTGGGTACTGCATTTTAGGAAGAATATTGATAAAATGAAAGACTAGTGAAGGACTTCAAGTTCATGCCATAGGATTATTGAAGAGAAAAAGGAAGGAAGAGGGAACAAGCAAATTATTAAGCACCTGTCATGAGCAAAGCATTGTATTAAGTGTTTTGCAGATATTTTTTTGTTTGATTCTTTCAATAGCCTCATGAGAGGTAGGAGCTACTATTATCCTCATTTTATAGCTAAGGATACTAAGGCAGCTATTGTTTCAAATATTCTATCAAGGATCTCTCAGGGAAGATGAAGGTGAAGATGCTGAAGAGAACATAGAGAAAGAAGGGAACAGTCAAAAGACAAATGATCTAATTTTGCTTGGCTCTTGCTGGTAATACAATAGGATCCATCTATAACAGTGCTTAGTAGGAGAATTTGGCAAGATGACTTGCTCAGGGTCACACAACTCATAAGTCTCTGAGGCAAGATTTGAATTCAGGTCTTCCTGACTCTAGGCCCAGCTCTCTATCAATGAGCTAACCATCTAGCTGCCTCAAGGAATTAGAAATATCTAGCTTAGATGAGAAAAATGTGGAGGAACCATGCTGCCTAAAATCTGTCATGTGGAGAAGGGATTAGACTGCTCTGCTTGGCCCCAGAGAACAAAAGTAGGGGCAGTGGGTGGAAGTGGGAAAAAGACTAATTTAGCTTTGATGTCAGGCAAAACTTTCTCTCAGTGGAATGGGATTCTCTTGGGAGGTAGTAGATTCCATTTCACTGAAGGTTTTCCACCAAAGATAAAAGATGACTACTTATGGGGTATGTTGTAGAGAGGATTCTTGATCAGAGCAAATAGGCTGCACTAGATGGCTTCTGAGGCCCCTTCCAGCTCTAAAGTTCTCAGGTTCTGTTTCTATTCTGTGATCACCAGGCTTCTGTACACCTTACTCCCTCCACATGCTCAGTGATCCAGTAACACTATTTTCCTTGCTGTTCCTGACAGACGATACTCTGTCTCTCAACTCTAAGCATTTGTTCTGGCCATCTCCCATGCCTGTAATTCTCTCCTTCCTCATCTCTGCCTTCTGGCTTCCCTGGCTTCCTTGAACTTTCAGCTACCATCCCACATTCTACAAGAAGGCTTTTTTTCCTTTTTTTTTTAAAGAATTTATTAGGTGACAATTGCTTTATTTTTTTCATTTAATAATTTTTATTTTTTAGAAAAGTTAAAATGGTTACATGGGGGCAGCTGGGTAGCTCAGTGGATTGAGAGCCAGGCCTAGAGACAGAAGGTCCTAGGTTCAAATCTGGCCTCAGACACTTCCCAGCTGTGTGACCCTGGGCAAGTCACTTGACCCCCATTGCCTACCCTTACCAATCTTCCACCTATAAGTCAATACACAGAAGTTAAGGGTTTAAAATTAAAAAAAAATACAAAAAAAAATGGTTACATGATTCATGCTCTTACTTTCCCCTTTACCCCCCAACTCCCCCCCCCCATAGCTGATGCGCAT
The DNA here is from genome assembly GCF_016433145.1 of Gracilinanus agilis. Taxonomy (NCBI): domain Eukaryota; kingdom Metazoa; phylum Chordata; class Mammalia; order Didelphimorphia; family Didelphidae; genus Gracilinanus; species Gracilinanus agilis. The sequence continues at coordinate 246,368,493 of NC_058131.1, forward strand.
TTCCACTGGTTTTAACATGTGTCATTGATCAAGACCTATTTCCAAATTGTTGATAGTTGCATTGGAGTGGT
>NC_058131.1:246371482-246379772 GCF_016433145.1 Gracilinanus agilis
ATATATATATATATATATATATATATATATATATATATGCACACACATAGCTTGTTTGTACATAGTTGTTTTCTTGTTATCTCCCTCATTAGACTAAGATCCTTGAGAACAGGGATCATTTTCTAGCTTTTCTCTATAGCCCCAGCACTTAGCAGAATACCTGGCACCCAGTAGGCACTTCATCAATGTTTGTTGACTGACTGGCAGACTGGATCTGTCAATTTCCTTTTGGTGATGAGAAAGTCTTTGTGCCAGTGTCCTAGCAGAGACCACTCAGGGATGGTGATGGGAAGATGCTGAAGAGGGCACAGATAAAGAAGGGAGCAGCCAGAAGACAAATGGCCAGTTTTGCTTGGCTCTTGCTGGTTGGTATACAGTGGGGTCCATTCAGAATAGTGCTCAGTGAGAATATGCCAAATCTAGGTTTCCTTTAAACTTTTCAGTATTTATCACTTCTGCTCTTGGAAAGGGGACTCAGTTGAAATGTCTTTTTCTCACAATTTGCACAGAAAGGAAGCAGCTTGTTCCAACAGATGTCTGTCCTGGGGCAAAGAGGGGAAAAAAGAGGAAGAAGTTTAAGAAGCAGCAGGCTAGACCTACCGTCTGTCTCCAGTTCCTGGCTTGCTGGGGAGTCCTGTAGAGGGTGTCTCAGTGTTGTCCTCACATGCTGGTGAAATGTAGCATATTTGGTCGGTCTTTTTTCTTTATATTTTGAATTCTGTGTTCTCACTTTGAAATCAGCAACAGCCAGAAGAAAAAGAGAAAGATTCTCCACAAATCACAGACCTGGCCCTGGGAGTGATTGAAATTAGACCTGCTGTGATCTTTGACTCTATCTTTTCCTTTGAAGATGAAAAACCCGAGTCTGCTCTCATTTGCTAACTTGTGAAGAAGCTTTTTAAAATAAAAATCATTTGGAATTCTCAAGGTTCTTTCTATTCCTTTCCCTCTTCTTTCCCCCCTTGTAAACTGCTCATTTCCTTCTCTGTCTTTGACATTTCCCTCGAAGCATGTCTGATGCAACTTAAAACTAGGGCCAAGATTATAAAGGAACCCAGGCTTCTACCTGAGTAGAATCATAGAATTATAAAAATATATAGGCAGTATGGTACAGTGGGATAAATACCTACTCTGGAGTCAGAAGACCTAGGTTCAAATCCAGCCTCTGGATCAGCTACCTATGTGACCTTGGGCAAGTCACAGCCATCTTACACCTCAGTTTTCTCATTTGTAAAGTGAAAGGATTGAGCTCGATGACCTCAAGATCCATTTGAGCTTTAGCTCTAAGATTGCATTGGGTCTAGAATCCTGTAGTACAACCCCTTTCTTATGTCGATGTTATAATTGGTCTTCAATGGAAGTGATATACCCAAAGTCACAGAGCAAGTTACTGGGAGACTCAGTCAGTCACTGATTTATCAGTGGGTCTTCTTGGGACTTGAAAAACAATCTAATTATATCCCCTCATTTTGTAGAGGGACCAGAAGAGAGAAGAGGTTTGCCCAAGATCATATAATTAGCAGTAGTAGATCAGAACTAAAAACTAGCATTTATGACTTCTATTTTGGAGTTGTTTCTAGTTACACCATAGTTCCTATCCCTCCGAATGAGATTTTCCCATCCTTTAACACATGATGTAGAGAACTTTGTCATATATATGTATATATAAGAATATGAGAATGTGAGCCATTCTCCAATTAAATAATGGTCAGAAGATATGAACAGGAAGTTTTTGGATAAAGAAATCAAAGCTACATGTAACCATATGAAAAAATGCTCTATATCATTATTGATTAGAGAAATGCAAATCAAAACAACTTATATCTCACATCTGTCAGATTGCTAAAATGATAAAAGAGCAAAATAACAAATGTTGGAGGGGATGTGGAAAAATGGGGACACTGATACACTGTTAGTGGAACTGTGAATGGATCTAATCATTTTGGAGAGCAATCTGAAATTGTCCCCACAGTGTTATGAATGTGTATATGTTCCTTGACCCAGAATCCCACTATTAGGTTTGTTTTCCAAGGTGATCAAGGAAAAAGGAAAAGAACCTATGTGTTCTCAAATTTTTATAGCAGCTTTCCTTGTGATGGCAAAGAATTGGATATTGAGGGGACCACCATCAATTGGGAAAAGGCTAAATAAGCTGTGGCATATGATTGTGATGGAATATTACTGCAGTATAAGAAATGATTAGTAGGTTAATTTTTTGAAACATGGAAAGGCCTACATGAAATTATGAAGAGGGAAATGAGCAAAATCAAGAGCACATTATATATAACAACAGAAATATTGTTTGAAAAATGACTTGTGTTTGTCCACTTCCAGAGAAAGAACTGAAAAAAGGCAATAAGCAAGACAATGTTTATATATATAAACACACACACATTTATATTGTCAAATGATGCCTTCTCTAGTCTGAGGAGGGAAGGGAGAAAGGGACATAATTGGGAATTTTAATATTACAAACAAATTAATTAAAAAATTAAACCATGGCATGGAGTATGTATGGATTGAGGGGGTGGAGAGGAGTCACTTTGCGAGAATGGTATGGCATAATTACCCCAGCAAGACAATCCTGATTTTTACATTTAATTAGAGGTCATTTTAAAAAAGTATATGTTTATTATGGGCATGACTCTGGGATAGACTGAAAAGCATACAAAGATGGCTATGACATAGTCCTTGCCCTCAAGGAACTTATATTCTAATAAATGGGATAAAGCATGCAAAGGGTCAAAATACAAAGTGAAGAGAGGGAGGCTTGGTTGGGGAAATGGACAGGGCATTCAGTGTATTTGGAATAAGGAATTCCTAGGTTAAATTGTCATCTCATACACTTAACTATGTGATGTTATTTATCCTGTCCATGTCTCAGTTTCCTTATCTACAAATGAAGACTTAGTGTCCTTTGAGGTTGCTCCCAGCTCTAAATTTATGATCCTAGGAATAAAAACAATTCTACAGTCCTTAGAAATTTATAAAAGACTTTCCTTACAATAACCCTGCTATGTATTAGTTACATGTTGTTGTCATTTTGATCATGTTCAACTCTTTGCTGCTCCTTTTGGGGTTTTCTTAGCAGACACTAGAGTAGTTTGTCATTTCCTTCTCGGGCTCATTTTGCAGATGTGGAAACTGAGACAACAGTTTTAAGTGACTTGCCTCAGGTCACACAACTAGTAAGTGTCTAAAACTGGATTTAAACTCAGTTCTTCCTGACTCTGAGTCCAGAGCTCTATAAGCTATATAAATAAGTGTTATTGCTTTCATTTTACATATAGGGAAACTGAGGTTGAGAGGGATTTAGTGAGTTGTTAGTAAGTATCAAAACTGTGATCTAGTTAGTAAGTATCAAAGTATCTAGTAAGTATCAAAACTGTGATCTAATCCCAGAATGAAGTAAGAACATGGGGAAGTAAGGTTACAGAGGAAAGTGTTGGGGATTTTGATTTAGAATTTAGGACCTGGGCTGAAATCTGGTTCTTCCAGGTGTTTGTGACCTTGGGAAAGGCATCTCTTTCTCTGGACTTGTTTTCCTACTTTTACAATAAGGGGATGGGGTGGAGAGTGAACTAAATGACCTTTAATGGCGCTGCCAGGTATAAATCTATTATTCTAATTATTAAAAGAGATCATAAGAGGGAGAAAGTACTTGGAGTTAGGAAAACTGGGATTCAGATCCAACCTCTGACACTTTCTAACTGTGTGAGCAAAGGCAAGTCACTAAATCTCTCACAGCCTCAGTCTTATTATCTATAAATGAGGACTAGCATATCCAGAGAATATACCTCTCAGAGTATAAGGTTCTAAAGCATGTAATGCGGGTAAAGTGTTCAGCAAAACTTCAGGGAATAAACAAAATCCAGTTAGTGTTGTTAAATATTAAGATTATCTCATTTTCACATCTTTTTTTTCCTTTTGAATAGAAAGCAGAATGAAATAGTTCTACTATCTTGCTGTTATATTTTCTATTAAATGCAAAATATAAAAGAATGTCTTATTCTTTTATATTCGGTTTTCCAAGGACTACTCCCTAGGTGGAAAGGATGATTGCTTTTTACAATTGAATTAAAATAGTGGGATAGTTCATCTTTCAAAGCTTCATTGAAAGTATCTTGGGACACCTCCTTAGCAGACAAAATAATGGGCATGATAAGTACTCTATCCCAAGTTTTTATTTCTTCTGCTAGACTTCTATGTTTTGTAAACTTGCTTTTTTGTGTAATTTAGAGAGTATGAGTGTTTAGTTTGGCAATATCTATTAAAGTTTGTTCTTGTGGGCAACATGTTTTGTCGTTGATCTTTCTCTTGTTCCAGTATAATTTGTTGCTTGAATTTTGGGGTCTGTATTTGTAACATGGGGATTTGCCATCTGTTAATTTGTGAAAGCTAATGAGCTTCTGGTGTATAATTCTGGTCACCTGATCATATCTTAATAACAATGGTTATTATTACTTTTGTTGGCATTATTATTATTGTTATTATTGCTTACAGCTTGTGTTCTCATTTAAGGTTTCAGGAACAAGTGGAAAACTATGGAATATTCTACAAATTCATGTTACTTTGGACATGGAAGAATGGCTCTCTTCTCCTGTGAAGCTTTCTAGTTGTATATGCAGCTAGATAGCACAGTGGATAGAACACTAGACCAGAAAAGTTTGAGTTCAAATCTGATCTTAGATATTTACTAGCTGGTTTGACCTTGTGCAAGTCACTTAAACACGAGCTGCCTCAGTTTCCTCACCTACAAAATAAGGATAATAGTAGCACCAACTCTTAGAGTTGTGATGGTTAAAATGAGACAATATTTGTAAAGTGCTTTGCAAACCTTATGGTGCCATTGAAATAGAAATGCTATTTTTAGGTCTTTCTATGGCAACTTTAAGATTTAAGATTCACAGCCTCTTAAAAGAACAAAGCTTTGTTGGGAAAGGCTAATATTTAAAGGACTTTGTTGCTTTCCCAAGGAAACAAGGGAATTCAATCTTGTATTCTGCTTCTTTAAGCTCACAGTTAGGCTGGGATTCTCAGCAGAGCCATAACTAGGAAATATTTCACCTTGGCCAAATATAGTTGATGGTGGTGGCAGCAGTGGTTATGGAGGACAGTCCAACCATGGCTACACTTGCATTGGGAGAAGAGAATTTGACCTTTGAATTCCTGTGAGGATGGGGAAATGTTAGTCTAGGAAACAGGCTTCATGGAGGTGGGAATGGTAAGTACAGTGCCCTTCAGTGGTATGGATCCAGGAGAATCACAAGTAAAAAGGCAAACATGGTGGTCATTGTCAAGAGGAACTCCTTCATGTTGTTGTCTTGGTTCAGAGTCCTATTTACTTTTTGCCAGTTACAGAACAGGCTAATTAGCCAGGCTAGTCCTAATATGGCAGAGTCTGTCACTGGGTCCATACTTGAAGCTCTCCTAACTTGGTGGAATCTATCAGGACTCACCTTCAACCAGTATAGCCTTTTGGAGCTCAGAATCCCCCTATGCTGAAATGCGGCATCAGGGGAAAGATGTTAATGAAGATATTTCCATTTATTAGGGTGGGGTGGAGTATGTGGAGGTTGGCTAGAGATAGTTTAATAAAAGAAAAAAAGAAAAAATAGAAAATAAATCCAAGAGTCAGCTAAGTGGCTCAGGGGAGAGCCAGACCTGGAGCTGGGAGGTCCTGGGTTCAAATCTGGCCTCAGACACTTCCTAGCTATGTGACCCTGGGCAAGTCACTTAACCCCCATTGCCTAGCCCTTATCGCTTTTCTGCCTTGGAACTATCAATTCCAAGACAGAAGGTAAGAGTTTTAAAAAAATAAGTAAATCGGGGGCAGCTGGGTAGCTCAGTGGAGTGAGAGTCAGGCCTAGAGACAGGAGATCCTAGGTTCAAACCCGGCCTCAGCCACTTCCCAGCTGTGTGACCCTGGGCAAGTCACTTGACCCCCATTGCCCACCCTTACCACTCTTCCACCTATGAGACAATACACTGAAGTTAAGAAAAAAAAGGTAAATCCAAATGATCTGGAGCAAAAAAAAAAAAAGCCTTTGCAAAGTAGAACTTAGGCCAAAAGAGTTAGGAAAGCAGCTGAAAATGATAGCTTAGCTTCTTTCTAGACAATGGAAAATTCATGTCCTTTCCAGCCTCATCTCTTCTTCTAACATGTATGGCACCCTTAAGCCAGACTTGTTCCACTCACTGTCCATTCCTCCAGAATCTGCTTTTCCCACTCTCACCTCCCACTTCTCTCCCTTTTCTCTCCTTCAAGAACCAACTGAAGTCTTTTAACCTCACACTAATATTCAGTACTCTCTCCCTCTCTTAAATATCAACAGCATTTATTATATTGCCTACAGATCCAGAATAAGGCATTTGTAATGCCCTTTTGCATTATAAAGGAAGTTTCTTGCAGACAGGTAACATTTTTTGTCTTGTCTTTTATCTCCAGAGCCTAACAAACAGTGTTTTGTCCACGACAGGCATTTAATAGATGCTGGTTGGATTAGATTAACAAAGTTTAAAATTTTTGAGGGAGAGGGGAGGAGGGAAGGAATGCCCCATTTGATCATTGGATTCCTGTACACATTAAGAGACTTGTAATAGCATAACAAATATGACTCAACATTACCAAATAATGCCTAATTTAGGGTTAGAAATCAGAGCGAATTTAGGGTTAGGGTCACATAGCTAGTAAGTGTCTGAGGCTGGATTTGAACTCAGAAAGAAGAGTCTTCCTGACTCCAAGCCAGGCACTCTATCCACTGTGCCAATTACCTGTCCTAATTCAGCAATTCACATTCCTGTAGATAGTGCTTTATGGTTTACAAAGCTCTTTTCTCAGATCACCTACCTCAAAAGCAAAGGGGCTGGATTCATAGCAATCCAGGATGGCAAGAACAAGATTGTTACCCCTATTTTACAGAGAAGAAAACTGAATTGCCCAGTTATACCCATTAAAATGTTTGGGCCACAACGGAAGCCTAATTTCCTTGATATGATGACCAGTGAATTTTTCATCATTGCAGACTACCTCAACTAGCCTGCAGGATCAATGTGGACCAGGATGGAATCATAGTTATCTAGAGGTTTCTTGCTCAGCAATTGGCATAGTGCCTTCCATTTACATGCTCACTAAAAGTGTGACGATGAATGAATGCATTTGAGCATCAGGGTGTTGTTGCCCCGCTTTGTTTGACAAGCTGGCTAGCTTGTAACATCTGTGTGTCTTTGATCCTGTCTTGGTTGCTTTCCTGAGCAGTCAAGGGTCTGGGAATTCTGCTTAGCAGGACGGGAATGTAATTAACCTACTCCACAGAACCGAAAAGATTATCTTCAGTCTGTTCTAATTACTTTGATCTACAATATTATGACTTTTAAAAGAAGGAAAATCAATGAGAGTTAGTATGTTAAATTTTTGGAACCTGCAAAGATTACGATACCAGAGATCTGCTTTCAGAAGATCGTAGATTTAGAACTGGAAATGAACATGGAGACCATTTGTACCTCTTTGGGAGAGGGGCAGACCGGAGGCAGCATCTCATAGGGTTATAGAATTCAGAGGTAGCAGGGACTTGTTACCTAGTCTAACCCAATCTTTTACAAATGAGGAAAACGAGACCTAGAGAGAATAATTGACTTGTCTAGGATCACACAAGGATTGTACAATTTGCCACCAGAGGGATGTTGGTGCTTTTTTGGTCTCATTCAGTCAATAAACATTTATTAAGCACCTCCTATTTGTCAATTACAGTGGTAAGTTGTGGGGATCCAAAGGCTTGCAAAAGACAGACCCTGCACTCAAGGACCTCAGAGTTTAATGAATCCATCAACATGATCCACTTATTTAAAGGCCTACTTTGCATCTCAGTTAGCCTTTATCTATAAGAAATAAACCCCAATAACCTCTCTAATAAGACTGAAAAAGCACAAAAAATCATCAATTTTGATATTTTTACAATTTATGCACAAAGTACATTCGAAGTTACTTCAAGATATACCTTAAATTTTTTTAAATGCAATTTCATTATTAGTCTTAATTCTCTCACTCCTGTCCCCCTCCCCTACCCACTGAGAAGGCAAGAAAAATAATATCCATTATAATTAAACATATTCTCATATTACCCATGTGAAGGAAAAAAGAAAGGAAGAAAGGTAAAATGAAAGGAAGAACTTAAGCAAAAAAAAGAAGAAAGAAAGAAAAAAGGAAGGAAGGGAGGAAGGAAGGAAGGAAGGAAGGAAGGAAGGAAGGAAGGAAGGAAGGAAGGAAGGAAGGAAGGAAGGAAGGAAGGAA
>NC_058131.1:246382712-246406629 GCF_016433145.1 Gracilinanus agilis
GGAAGGAAGGAAGGAAGGAAGGAAGGAAGGAAGGAAGGAAGGAAGGAAGGAAGGAAGGAAAGGAAAGGAAAAATGCTTCGGTCTGTATTGTGAATTTGTCAACTCTTTATCTGAAAGTGGAAAAACAAATTTTTATCATGAGGTCTTTAGATTTGTGGTTGGTGATGGTGATGATCACAGTTCCTAAGTATGTCAAAGTTATTTCTCTTTATAATATTGTTTCATTGTATAAATCATTCTCCTAGTTCCACTCACTTCACCTTGCTTCAGTTCTCATAAGTCTTCCCAGGTTTTTCTGAAACTATCCCCTTCTTTATTTCTTATAGCACACTAGTATTCCATTTCATTCCTATACCATAACTTGGCCAGCCATTCCTCAGTTGACAGATACCCCCAATTTCTAATTCTTTGCCGTAACAAAAATAGTTACTATAAATATTTTGGGACATGTAGATTCTTTGTTCTTTTAAAAAAAATCTTTTTGAGTATGCATCTATTTGGAGTATCAAAGGGTATGCACAAGTTTAAATTGCTTTTACGGCATAGTTCTAAATGCTTTCCAAAATGATTTAACCAATTCATAGTTCTCGCAACAGTGCATTAAAATACCTGTTTACCCATACTCCTCTCCAGTATTTCTTATTTTCCCCTTTTGTTAACTTTGCCAATCTAAAGGATATGAAGTGCTACATCAGAGTTATTTTGATTTATATTTCTCTAATTATTAGTGATTAAGAGCATTTTCCCCCTATGGCTATTGATAGCTTAGATTTCTTCCTCTGAAAACTACTTTTCATATCCTTTGGTCATACAACATTTGGAGAATGGCTTGTATATTTATAAATTTGATGGTCTCCTTGTATATCTTAGAAATGAGACCTTTCTAGAGAAACTTGCTGCCATGATCCTCCCCTACCAATTTCTCACTTTTTTCCTAATTTTTACTACATTGGTTTTCTTTGCACATAAAAAAATAATTTTACATTATCTCCTGTGATTATCTTTACCTCTTGTTTGGCCATGAAATCTTCCTCTGTCCATAGTTCAAACAAGTAATTTATTTCATGATCCTTTATTTTATGTTGTCACTCCTTATGTCTAAATTATGTCCCCATTTGAAATTTATCTTTAGATGTGGTATGAGATGTTTGTCTATACCTAGTTTTGATTAGAATACTTTCCAGTTTTCCTAATTTTTTTTAAAGTGAGCTATTGTCCCAAGATTAGGATTGTTGATTTTATCAAACACTAGGTTACTATGCTCACTTGATTCTATATATTGTATGCCTACTCTGTTCCACCAATTAACCTCAGTATTTCTTACCCATCACCAAATTGCTTTGACAATTATGGTTTTGTAGTATAATGTGAGATCTAATACTATTAGGCCACTTTCCTTCCACCTTTCCCCCATTATTTTTCTTTATATATTTGACCTTTTGTTCTTACAGATGAATTTTGTTACTACCCCCACCCCCACCCCCATCTCTATAAAGTAATCTTTCAGTAGATTGATTGGTATGGCACTGAATAAGTAAATTAATTTAGGTAGTATCTTTATTTTTATTATATTGGCTCAACCTACCCATGAGCAATTAATATTCCTACAGTTGTTAAGATCTGTTCTTATTTGTTTAAAAAGTGTTTTGTAATTGTGTTCATATTATTGCAATATGTCTTGGCAGGAAGATTCCCAAGTATTTTCAAGTGCCTGAAGTTATTTTAGCTGAAATCTCTTTTTCTCTCTCATGCTGCTGTATTTTGTTAGTAACATACAAAAATGCTGATGAGTTGTATGGGTTTATTTTATATTCTGCGAATTTGTGCAAGTTGTTAATTGTTTCAATTAAATTTTAGTTGATTCTCTAGGGTTCTATAAATAAATAATCATATCATCTGAAAAAATAATAGTTATGTTTCCTCTTTGTTTATGTTTATTTCTTCTATTTTTTCTTATTGCTATATAACTAGCATTTCTAGAACTATATTGAATAGTAATGGTGATAATGGGAATCTTTGCCTTATCCCTGATTTTATTGGAAAGAGTTCTAGCTTATCACCATTATAGATAATTTTGGCTCTTGGTTTTGATAGATACTACTTGTTTTAAGGAAATTTCCATTTATTCTTATGCTTTTCTAAAGTTTTTAACAAGAACGGGCATCTTTTGGGGGTAAAAAAACCCTTTTCTATACCTATTGAAATAATCATGTGATTTTTGTTATTAGCATGGTTAATATAGTAAAGCTTGTAGTTTTCCTAATATTGAACAGTCCTCCATTTTGGTATAAATCAAGTTTGATTATAATGTATCTGTACTATCTTTATGATAAATTGTTGTATTCTTCTTGGTAATATTCTATTAAATTTTTTTGCTTCAAGATATATTAAGCATATTGTTCTTAAATATTGAGACCAGATTTGTGTCTCAGGAGAAATTTGGAAGGACCCTTCCAAACCTATTTGAAAAATAATAATACAGTATTGAATTTAATTGTTCTTTAAATATTTGATAGTTGAATTGTAAATCCATGTGGTCCTGGATTTTTTTCTTTGTGAGTTCACTGATAGCCCATTTGATTTATTTTTTCCAAGGTAAAACTATTTAAGTACCCTATTTCCTTTTCTCCTAATACAGCGAATTCATATTGTAATTAATATCCATCCATTTCTTTTAGATTGTCAGTTTTCTTAGTACATAATTAGGGAAAATAGCTACTAATAATTGCTTTTTTATTTTTTTCATTGGTTTTGAGTTCACTTTTTTCCATTTTTAATACTAGTAATTTGGTTTTCCTCTTTCTTTTTATAAAAATCAAATTTGCTAATTGCTTGTCTATTTTATTGCTTTTTTTAAAAGTCCCTGGTTTCATTATTAATTCACTAAGGTATTTTCTTTTAATTTCATTAATATTGTTCTTGAGTTTCAGAATGTCTATTTCAGTATTTAACTAAAATTTTAATTAGTTTTTTAGTTACACATCCAATTTATTGATGTTTTGACTTTTATTGATCAAAGTCTTTAGAGATATAATTTTTTCCATATTTTCCCATATAGTTCCAATTTTTTCTACCTCTCACAAATTTGATGTTGTCTCAATGTTACCAATGAAATTATTAATTGTTTCTATGATTTGTTTTCTGGCCTATCCATTTAGAAGTACTATTTAGTTTACAATGAAAAATTTTAAACCTTTGCCTCCCATCTTAGTTTCAATTCTAAGACAGAAGAGGGTCAGATAGGTAGGAAGTGTCTCATGTCAGATTTGAAACCAGGCCCTCCTAACTATAGGTCTGGTGCTCTATCTACTATGCTACCTAGCTTCCCCTCCAATTAATTTTTAATTTTTGTTTCAAAGACCTTTTCTTGAACATAACGTTATTACATTAAGGTTGGTAAAGTATGTATTAAATATTTCTGCTTTTCTACATTTGCTTATATAATTTTTATACCTTAAAACATGGTCAATTTTTGTGAAGTTGCTATGTTCATCTATAAAATGGATATATTCTTTTCTATTCCCATTCAATATTTTTCTATAATAACTAACTTTTCAAAAATTCTATTCAGGTTCTACATTTCTTTTCTTTTTAGATTTATCTAGTTATGAGGTGGGTAGATTCACTATTATAGTTTTGCTCTATATTTTTCCTTATAATTCATTTAACTTTTCCTTTTAGAATTTAGATGCTATGCCATTTGGTGCATATATACTTTGTATTGATAGTAATTCACAGTCTATGATACATGTTAGCAAAATATAGTCCTCCTATTTGTCTCTTTTATGTCTAGTTTTACTGTTGCTTTGTCTATGATTGCTAACCCTCCTACTGGCTTCTTCTTAAAGCTACCTTGTGTCTGTTTTGTTTAATCCTATATATGTATATATTGTCTCCTACTTTAGAATGTAAGGTCCCTGGGAAAGGAGCAGAACCAAGAGAACACTGTACCCAGAGACTGATACATTATGGCACAATCGAATGTAATTAACTTTTCTACCAGTACAATCCAGAGGAACATAGGAGAAAGAATGCTATCCACATCCAGAGAAAGAACTGTGGAACCAGAAATGCATTAGAAAAAAATGTGATTAATCATGTAGTGCCATAAGGAAGTGATTAGGGGTTTTGATATAAAAGGATCACTCTACTGCAAATATGAATAATATGGAAATACGTTTTGAACAATGATACTTGTATAACCCAATGGAACTGCTTGTCAGCTTTGGGAGAGGGGAGGCAAAAGCAGGAGGGGGGGGGAAGGTGAATCGTAAATCATGTAACCATGAAAAAATATTCTAAATAAAAATTTAAAAATAAATAAAATGCTCCTATAAAGAAAAAAAGAAAGAATATATGTGGGAAGCCAATAAGAGAATAGATAAAAATCTGAGACTCCTCTTTTGACCCCTTTTGTAATCTTTGTGATTTCTTTTTGAAAAGTATTGTGGCCTTATTGAAAAACTTTAAGTTCCTAGCAAACCTGAATTTAAAGGGTTAACACTGTTCCCCTTTGACCAGGAATGCTGCTGCCTGGTGTAGCCAAGGCCAAAATCTTAGCAGGGGCAATCCAACCCTGAGAAAAATATTCCCCAACTTGGCTTTCTGATAAGAACCCAGTCAAAATTCAACCTTGGCCTTGGTCTGTTCTGAAGCCAATGAGACATTTTGTGTTTTGATATGACATAATTTGTAACTTCGGCGCATCTGCAAAGTTTTGGGTGGGGGGTTCTTTTGTGTGAAATGAATTGTGAAACATATATAATAAATTCCATGCTTCTGAAGCCAGAGCTGGAAGCATGAGGTAAAAGATCTGGTGTCCCATTATTTCCTTATCAACTAAAATGTCCTTATCAGATTATCAGAGATGATAAAGAGATCTAGACAAATATAAACTCCCTGAGGGAAGGGACCATTTCACTTTTGTCCTTATATCCCTAGTGGCAGGAATGTTACAAGTGCATAATTGTTGTTGTCCTATTTGAAGAAGACCAAACTGGCATTGCTGGTGATATCTTTCTACTTGAGCATAATTGGATGGAAGTGAGGCAGAGTTGCATCAGCCTAATTGTCTCTTTCAGAGTCATAGAAGTCCAGTGGCATGACAAAAGTCAAGATAGCTGGTGATGGCTCAGGATACAGTGGATGGTCTTGGGGTCTTCCATGTCTGATCAAGCTCTAAGCACTCCACAGTGCCTATTTCCACTAACTAATTGTTCTTATCTACCCCTTCTTCTGGGGGAAGTCTTCACATGCCTGGATAGATGCCTCCTTAATGTAAAAGGGAAAATGGGGTTTTTTGGTTGGTTATTAATATTTAAAGGTGTGGTTGCCAAGGAACTGAATAAATACCAATTCCTAAGATTATTTTAGTAATTCATTTACAAAATATAGGAGAGAGTGGAAGTAGAGAGATGAGAAGAGGGTAGAGTAAGAGATCTAGCAACTAGATTTGTATTCAAGTCTGGGCTGTACTCCAATAGGGCTCCAGAGGCCAAGCCAAAGAGTCTAAAAGTCAATTAGCAAGGGGTGTAGCCACTCGGGCTTCTCCCAATCAAGGGAACTTCCTGGAGGTTAGTACCTCCAGGGAATTTAAGGTAGTCAGTCAGCCCTCTTCACTCACCACGTGTAGTTCTAAGGGAAAGATTTAAGAACAGTCTCACCAAGGTCTCAGGGTCCGAGCCAGAGCTCCTCCACGTCCAAGCAATGAACAAGAAGAGGTCCTTCAGATCCAAGGCACGAGCCAGAAGAGCCAAGCTAAACTCACTGAACTCTCTTTTAAAGGGGCTTCTTTTGTGTCACTTCCTGTGCCTTCTTCCTGGCTTATGTGTCCAATCACAACAGACATTTTTCTTAGGACTGCCCAGGAGGCAGTCAGTAAATTCTGATTCATCACTCACTCTAGCACACATGGGTCACAGATCTCTCAACTTGTGAGTTAAGTGGTGTTGTTTACACTTTTGGTGATTAGATTTGAGAACTGGCAAGGTAGATTTAACCTCATTATCACATTAACTCACCAATGGGTTTGAGGCCTGTTGGTTATCCTCAACCTGATTTAGCTCATCTGCTGTGATGGTTTGCTGGGGTATGATCCCTGTGCATGTTACAGCTTCTTGGAGCCATGGGAGTAAGCTGAGTGGCAGGTGGACCCCAAAGAAGGAAAGCAGCCCTGAAAAGAGCTTGGCAAGCCCTCACGCCAGGGCTTAATTCTGTGGAGTGCTTAATAAATGCTTATTGATTGAAATGTGGTCTCTGGCAAGCCATACATTTTCTGTATCTGAGTTTTATTATTGTTGAGATGGGAATAATATCTGCCCCACCTTCCACATAAAACTGTTTTGAAAATAAAATGAAATTATATATGTAAAAGTTCTTCCTAAAGTATAAAATACTTTGCTAATGTAAGAAAAGAATGACTTCTATAGCTTTGATGTCTTATCAAGGGGTGGGAAACTGACTCCAGCTCTAGTGTCAGAGTTCCAGTTCCAGCTCTGAAACTTACTAATTGTGCAACTCAAGGTAAATTATTTAATTGCTTGGAGCCTAGAGCTTCCTTATCTTGTAAAATGGAAATAATAACAGGGTAGCTGCCTCCCTCACAGGACTGGGAGGATTCAGTGAGATAATGCATGTAAAAGGCTTTGTAATTGTCAACTATTATTCCTATTATCATAATTGATAATTAGTATTAACTCTTAGCTTGAATTACCTGCTGTCTCAATTATAATTTGTGTTTTTAAATTTCAGAGTTGGAAGGGACCTAAGAACATAGAATATCACAACTGGAGGGAATCTTAGAGCACCTGAAATGTTAAAGTAGGAAGGGATCATAGGATATAGACTATTAAAGTAGGAAGGAAGAATTAGAAGGAACCATAGTATATAGAATATTAGAACTGGAAGGAAACTTAGAACAGAGAACAGAGAATGATGCAATTGAAAGGGGCTTTTCAGCTTAAGACATAATATGTTCAACCTGGGGCTCAAGCTCATTTGCATAAGACTCTCCTCATTGGTGGGGAATGATTACATAGTGATCTGTGGAGAAGAGTTGGTTAGAGCTTGGGAGAAGAGTATGTCTAGTTCTTCTAATTTCTTATTTTAAGAGAGGACTCACAGGGTTCCAGTTCTGTTTAGAGAGAGATCCCTGGAGGAGAGAAAGACTGAGAAGAAACTCATAGGCAGAGGAACTGGCACCTTGGATCATGATCCTATTTTCAGTTTACCACACTATCGATTTAAGGGCATTTCCCCTTGGGTGACAGTGGATGTTCTCTTGTGGTAGAACTGAAATATTTCACTTCCACTGGGAGAGCTTATTCATTCTGTGTATTGCCTGTCATTTGCTAATCTGTAGGTTTCTTATTGTTTTGGATTTATGGTCTTTGGGCTATTGGTATTTGGTGGGAAGGGAGTAAAGTTTTTGAATATATAAAATGGAGCTAGGAATAGTGATTAAGACTCTGGCTTGAAATTCAAAATTATTACCTCTATCAGTATTTAGGTGATAAAGAGATCTAAAACTAGACTGGTTGGTACCCTTCCTTTGAGGAGAGCAGAAAACCAGGTTCTTGTCCCAAAATCCTGCTCCTCTCCTGGCAGGAATCAAAATCTCCCTTGAAAGAGAGTGGACAGAGGAAACACTATAGATATGTAGTCATTCTGCACACATCCAGACTCATGTACACACACACACACACACACACACACACACACACACACACACACACATTATCTAAGAGGGACAACATACATTGTACATATGTTTGAGTTAGAAGGGACCTTAGATTCTGACTTCTCTTTGCCTTTCACTGGCAGTACAGTAGCTTCTGCCAGTTCTGGATTTGTTTGTATAGCCATCCAATAGCATTGTACTACTCTGTGGGTCTCTCATTCTCCTCCATGACCTTCGCTTGAGAATCAGACTTAGTGGGTTGTGTTTCCAGGATC
Source organism: Gracilinanus agilis (assembly GCF_016433145.1). Lineage (NCBI taxonomy): Eukaryota > Metazoa > Chordata > Mammalia > Didelphimorphia > Didelphidae > Gracilinanus > Gracilinanus agilis. The sequence goes on from NC_058131.1 coordinate 246,390,666, forward strand.
AGACAGGAGTCTTTGTTTTTTCCTACAAGGTTTCCTGACAAGATACTGTAATTCAGTTCCCATCCTTTTTTGATCACTCTTCCCTAACAGTAAAACATTTCTGAGCATAGCTCCAATATGTATGTGTATTTACTTTTAAAAAAATCTTTACCTTCTGTCTTAGAATCAATACTGTGTATTGGTTCTAAGGCAGAAGAGTGGTAAGGGCTAGGCAACGGGGGTTAAGTGACCTACCTAGGGTCACACAGCTAAGAAACATCTAAGGCCAAATTTGAACCCAGAACCTCCTATCTCTGGGTCTGATTCTCAATCCACTGAGCCACCCTTAAGAAGTAGACATTTTAAAAGGTTGACTTTTGGATGAAATAGTACTTGGGTTGCTATGAAAGGACACATTATTTCCCTGATGCAGATTCTTTCCTCTTACCTACAACATGGGAGGGTTTTGCCTAAAAGAAGACAGAGCTGCTCCTGGGACCTGATTGGTTCTGGTTTCCCTAATCTCAGCTAAGTACCATCTTAAAAAAGAATATATATAGGGAGAGGAGACCCACAGATGAAGATAGTGGTAGATCCTCAGGTATACCCCTGAATACCCAGATGAGTATTCTAACTTCCAGTTAGTGAGGGTGAAACTGAATCACTTTCTCTCACTGGATCAGTTGTGCAAACACCTTGGAGACAATAGTTATAAAAACAGTATCTCTTTTTATTTTAAGAGGGAATACGAATTGAGGATCAGAACAAATAATCCCTAACTCTAAGGGATCTAACTAATTACCCACAATTCTCTATGCCCTTCCACAAGAAGGAGCCTTCTGTTTCTACCAGCTAACTTAACTCCCTGATTCTATCTAGGAATCCCCAAAACTGACTAAGCTAACTATCTGTGACCCTCAGAAGTTGGTTTGATTTATTCCCCAAAAACTGTCTCCAAAAAAACCATTATGAATGAACTCCAATGGCTAAGTTCACCCCAAGGGGTCTGACCCCTGAGGTAAAACCTCAAAGGTGATCTGACAGGATTTTTTTTAAACCTTCTGAAAAGCACAGCAGGTATGGTCAGATCCTTTTCTAGATCTTTTCCAGTTAAATAGAGTACCTCCATAGATGAATTATGGGTATACTCCTTCTCCACAGTCAGGTGAGGTACATGAGCTCTGAAAAACCCACCTTTCCTCCACTATTCCTGGACAGGAAGTCCTTAACCTTCCACAGGAAGTCAAGTCACTCTAGCAGTTGTCACTTCTAAACCGTTCCTCTTCTGCCTTCTGCCTGCTAAAATCCTTTCTCTTGAGTTCCTAGTATGTGCTTTAAAGACAGCCTTCCATTTCTCTTAAATCTTATCCTATCTCTATCCTTTTCCCATTTCATATCATACCCTTGTTGAACATCCTTGCTGTGTTAGGGCAAAATAAACTTCCACTTGTAAATTTTTAGTAACTTGTGAGTGCTTCATTTCATCTTAGAATTGAACTTGAAGCAAGAGGGTGCTAACATTAAAGTCATGCCTCTGATAGAGGCCAAGAAAAGAAAAAGAAAGAAAAGAGAGTTGTCAAAGCATTTTTTAAAAATTCAGACAAGAGGAGGAATGTCAGAATGAATCATGGACAAGCAGAACAGTTTTGAAAGTTACACATTGAATTGTTATATATTTCAAAAGAAAATAAAGCTATATATATGATAGGAAATTTATTGTTCCATATACTCGCCTCTTTCTTCTGTTCTACTGTAAGGAAGTAATTTTAGTTGATTTTTGTTAACATTCAATTTTTTTTAAAGGAAAGCTACTGCACTAGTCCAACCAAGAGGTGAAAAGGACTTGAACTATGATGCTGACTCTGTGGACTGGGAAAAGGGAGCTTGCAGAGGCTGAAAAGCAAAGTGATTGGATATACCAGGGAAGAACGAGGAATTGAATTGAATTTGTGAACCTGGATGACTAGACAATAATAGGGACATTTGGAAGGGGCATGGTTTTGTAGAAAATGATAATATAATGAGCTCTGTGATGCAGATGGCTACAGATAGCAAGACATTTATGCCTTATCCTCTCTGAAATTCATTCTGCCTCATCAAAAATAAAAGGCAGAGGATGAAAATCTTACTCTGACTTATGGATATCCCAGAGTCCAAGGCCTGACTACAGAGGGATGCTTGCCATTTCCACAAGCTGATTTGTGGTATGTGATGTGAAAATTTGGGGGGAAAGGGGCTTCTGGGTAGCACAGTAGATAGAGTGCCAGTTCTGTAATCAGGAGGACCTGGGTTCAAATGTGGCCTCAGATACTTCCTAGCTATGTGCAAGCCTGAGCAAATCACTCAACCCTGCTTTACCTAGCCTTTGCCCTTCTGTTGTAGAATTTTTACTAGGACAGAATTATAGTTACCCTCCAGGCCCAACTTTATTCTCACTCTAATCTCTAGCCTGTTGAATGGCAACAGTTCTGTTATCACTCAGCTGCCTCAGTAGGCAAGGGGAAGATGAGAGAGGAGGGAGAAGTGGGTGATGAATAAGAATTTATTTTTTAAAAGAATAGAAAAGAAACTATTGGGGGAAGGTGCAAAGAATTTTGCATGCATTGCTGCTTCAGGTTCCTGGATCATACATTATAACTGCCCTCGGAAGACAATGTCCAGTTATAGCTACTAGGAGATTAGTGCTGGGGAATATCAAGCATTAATGAGTGAAGGAAGTGACATAGTTGTTTTGGAGACGAATTTCCTATTGGATATTTCAGAGAGCCAAATTCCCAACCTTCAAATGACTGACTACATACTCCTTGGACTAGCTCTAGACGATTGGTGCAGTGGTTAGTGTTAGAGCCAGGAAGAACTTAGTTCAAATCAGACTTAGAGACACTAGCCGTAGAAACCTGGACAAGTCACTTAACCTCTATCTGTCTCAGTTTCCTCATCTATAAAATGGAGACAATAATATTACTTACCTCCTAGGATTGTTGTGAAGGTCAAGTAAGATAACACAAAGTGCTTTGCAAACCTTAAAATGCCCTTCATATATGCTATCATTATTATTTATTATGCCATAGATTCCTATGGGAGTACATGTCACTGATGTTCTGGGGATTCTAATTCCTTCTTTATGAGAATAGTTTTATTTAAAAGACAAAGACATACTCAAAGCTAGGCATCTTTTTTGGAGACCACGAATCAGTAAGTACCTCCTCAGTGGTTGCCAGGCATCACCACAAATCTGGAAGGTTTCCGGATCGTTCTGAGTCTTCCGAGGGAGATTTTACACAACTTCAGTTCTAACTGAAGTCTGCTGAGATACTCTGGCAGAGACGTGAAGACCTGGCAGGATGTAGTGATGGGTACAATATTCTTAAATGTCTTAGGATAAAGGGGCAAATCAAGCAAAGATTCAACGAGGCTGCAAACCCTCTAAATTTGGCTAATGCTACTTCCCCTCTCCTACAAACTATTCAGCACCCTGCAAAGCTGTTAAATTGACACTTCAACCTCTATACTGTCTTTTCCTCACCTCAGGTGAGACACTTCTCACAAATGTCTGTTTTAACTCCCTTATTACAACTGTATATTAAAAAAAATTGACACTTCATCACCCACTTCTCCCTCCTCTCTCATCTTCCCCTTGCCTACTGAGGCAGCTGAGTGATAACAGAACTCTTGCCATTCAACAGGCTAGAGTTTAGAGTGAGAATAAAGTTGGGCCTGGAGGGTAACTATAAGCATATTACTTTCCCTCTGGGCCTCAGTTTCCTCACCTGTAAAATGAGGGGGTTGGGCTAGAAGTGAAGCTGAAGGTCCTGATAAACTTGAAATACTGCATTTTAGTGGAAATTGTGACTTTAGCCTATGTGCTCAGAGATCAGACCTGGTACTGATCAATAAGCAAACATTTATTAAGCACCTACTAAGTGCCATCCATTGTATCTGGTGCTGGGGAGAAGAATATACTAAATGAAACAGTAACTACTTTATATATTTATTCTAAGGGGAGAGACAACAAAGATACAGAAACAGAATAGGCAGCCCCCGAAAGGTACCAAAATGAGGGCAGGGATAGAGAGGAAGAAGAGAATAATGAGGAGGGAGAGACTCAACAAAAAACATTTATTAATCTGACGTTTAAAACCATGTTTTGGGGGTCAGCTAGGTGGCTCAGTGGTTTGAAAGCCAAGTCTAGAGTGTGAGTCCTGGGTTCAAATCTGTCCTCAGATACTTCCTAGCTGTATGACCTTAGGCAAGTCACTAACCCCCCTCCCCCCAGTTCCTAGCTCTTACCACAATAACAATATTGATTCTAAAACAGATTGTCGGGGTTTTAAAACACACAGACGTTTTTAAGGCTGGAAGATGTAGGGATTTCAAGAGAAGGGAAGGGGAGAAATTACTCCCATGTGTGATGGTGAAGGTTCGTAGTCTCCCATCAGGGACCCAAGGTGCACCCCTTACCGAAAGCACACAAATGCCTCTTCCCAGCTCTGAAAGAGACCCTTGAGTTTATATTCTCAAGTAATCAAGCAGGGATGAAAATGAATAAGGTCTAGTGATCAAATCAGAATAATGAACCAGTGCCATCATTGGGCTTGCCTTCTGGCAGGTGAGACCTGCTGCTCCCCAAGTCATCACACTTGAGCAAAAGGAGATGCTAGAGAACATGGCCATGCACCCAGAGTAACAATTGATGTGAGCCACAGCAGCTGTCATGTTATCATTGTGTTGCTGCAGAATTATGCTGCCATATGGGATATAACCGTTCCACTGATGTTTCTGTTTGTTTACAAACTCCTGGAGGCGGAGGCAACTGAAACTATTGATTCACTCTCATTTGCCCAGACAGCCTTATTGTGTCCCTACAATGATGGATTCATGGCTACTGAAAAACATTAAATTCCCCATTAGGAAGCTCCTGTTTCTATTTCAGAGCTGATTAGCCTTTGCACCAAATCCAGGATGGTGAGAAAGAAACTCAGGGGAGGGAAGGCATGGCGAATAGAGGGCAGGACCTAGGATCAGGAAGACTCATCTTCCCGAGTTCAAATCTGGTCTCAGACACTTACTAGATGTGCAACCCTGGACAAGTTGCTTAAAGCTGTTTGCCTCAGTTCCATATCTATAAAATTAACTGGAGAAGAAAATGAAAAACCACTCTATCTATCTATCTATCTATCTATCTATCTATCTATCTATCTTTCTGTTTGGTTTCTCTGCCTTAAATCTCTTCCTACTCTATCCTATTCTCCAATAAGCTGCCAAAGACTGACTGTGTCACTTCTTTCCACCCCCATTTTATAGATAAAGAAACTGAGTCGAGTGAAGTGAGATGGGCCAAGATCACTCAGACAGGAAGTAGTAGAACTGGGAATCAGAGTCAAGTCGGCTTTCTTCCAAGTGTATTGCTCTTTCCATTATACTGTACTGCCTTTCACATAGCTGGACGGTGGTATTTTCCATTGGTCCAATCAGAGCTTAGAGCTTCAAGATGATCTAACAAGACAGGAAGTGTAGTGTAGAGAAAGGAGCCCTGGATTTGGAGTCATAAAACACTTTCACTTCAAGTCCTAGTTCTGACTGTATGAACTTGGACAAATCACTAAAGTTCTCTGGGACCTCAGTTTCCTCATCTGGAAATTGGGTACAATAATATTTACACCATCTCCTTCACAATGCAGCTGAGAAGATATTGCATTGTAAGTGTCAACGTACAATGGAAACATGAGTTACCATCTAATTTGACACTTTATTTTTGTTCACAACAGAGCCAAGAACCAGAGATGGGGCACAGACTCTCCAAGGTTATATGGTACAGTGGAAACTTTTCTTGCCCTAGAATACTCTTTTTACTAATTTACTATTTTATTTACAGATAGAATCCATTTGTAAAATTAGTGAGTAAGACTCAAAAACCTCTCAGGGTCTCTTTTAGCTCTAGATCTATGACTTTGTTTTCTGGTGAATTCAGATGTCTCCTGGATCTTTAAAGATATTCTAGGTCATGTTATCTTTGATTTTGGAAAAATCATCCATCATTGTGCTTTGTCTTTCATTGCCTCTTCTTCATCACCTGAGGAATTTCCTTTGCAGCTCCCTCTGACAAACTCTAACTTTCTCATCTCTGTTCGTTTGGCCCTCTTGCCAAGGCAGAAGGAAGGCATGAATTAACTTGTAGAAACTGATCTTGCTTGTGCTGAATGGTGTTCTAAATCACTAGTCATCTTTTTCAAGCCTGCTGCTGGATTTAGACTGACTTTCTCTCTTTCTCCTGAAGGGTCATGCATTATGGATGAGAACTATTCCTTATTCAGCAGCTGAGAATCACTCTTCTATCAAAAACAGCTCTTTTAATGTACCCTAGGAAATCAGAGCCCATCTCTGAACAGATATAGCTTGCCTGGCCTGACTCTCAGCAGGGCCTGTTGAACAATCTCTTAAAGTGATAACGGCTTGAAATATAAAACACACTCCCTCATGTACCCATTGATTAAAAAAAAAAACCAACAGGTCGCTGAAACAGATGGGCTATCTCCTACCCTCCCTGAAATCAGGACCACTCCATCAGCAGTAGCCTTGACTCTGGGAAGGCACAAGATAGTGCTGAGACAGAAATACGCGTATCTACACATTCCGATGGGATTACACAGATGGCTGTTTTGCCAGCTTCTGTGCTCATTTTCTCCCCTAGGGGACAGGATGGAAAGAGGCCTGGATTTGGAATCAGAGGACCAGAAACTGAATCTTGACTTTGTCACTCGGTACTTGTGTGACCTTGGGAAGGCACTTGCCTCAATCGGTCTTGGTTTCCTCTAGCATAAAATGAAAGAAGTTGATTAGATGACTTCTAAGATCTCTTCTAGTACTAAATCTTACCATCCGGGGGCAGCTGGGTAGCTCAGTGGATTGAGAATCAGGCCTAGAGATGAGAGGTCCTAGGTTCAAATCCAGCCTCAGACACTTCCCAGCTGTGTGACCCTGGGCAAGTCACTTGACCCCCATGGACTACCCTTATCGCTCTTCAACCTAGGAGTCAATACACAGAAGTTAATGGTTTAAAAAAAAAGATATATAAATCTTGCCATCCTCTCTACCAACCCATGCAGCTAGGTGGCACAGTGCCAAGCCTGGAGGCAGGAAGACTCATCTTCCTGAGTTCAAATCTGGCCTCAGACATTTACTAACTGTGTAACTCTGGGCAAGTCACTTCACCCTGCTTGCCTCAGTTTCCTCATCTGCAAAATGAGCTGGAGAAAGAAATAGCAAAAGGCTGCAGTATCTTTGCCAAGAAAACCCCAAATGGTATATGACTTGGGGTTTTGGTTTTAGAAGATTGCTCTCTTACTAAAATGAATAATATGGAGATAAGTTTTGAGTGATAATACATGTTTAACCCAGTGGAATTGCTTGATAGCTCTGGGAGGGGGAAGATGAAAGGATGGGAAGAGAACATGAATCATGCAACCATAGAAAATTAGTTTAAAAATAAATACATTAAAATTTTAAAAAGAAATATCAATTTTAAGACCACAAAAAGTGTTTCTATATTCATTTTTATAAGTGAATAATCTTGTGAAACCAAAACCCTAAAACATATACCCAAATAAACAAGTGAAAAAGAAAAGAAAAGAAAACCCCAAATGGGGTCAGGAAGAGTCAGATATGACTGAAACAACTCCATAACAAGGAGTCTGTATTGAGAACATGAAGACAAAAATGAAATAGTTCTTATCCTCGGTGAACTTACTTTCTACTGGAGGGAAACAAATATACACAGAAAAGTAAGCACAAACTATATATTTAGGAAATACAAAATAATTTGGGGGTGAGTGGAATAGGGGAGGAGTGTAATAACAGCTGACTACTCAAGGCCAAGCAACTAGGAAGAGGCATAATAGGGACCAGAATTCAGCCCTTCTGAGGATAAGTTCTGGTGTTCTTGCTACAATAATATACTATCATTCAGTCGTTTTAGTTATGTCTGACTCTATGAGACTCCATTTGGGATTTTCTTGGCAAAGATATTGCAGTAGTTTGCCATTTCTCCTTCTCCAGCTCATTTTACAGATGAGGAAACCAAGGCAAATGGGGCAAAGTGACTTACACAGGGTCACACAGCTAGAAAGTGTTTGAGGCCAGATTCAAAGAGATGAATCTTCCTGGCTCCAGGCTCAGTGTTTTATCCAATGTGCCTCCTAGCTGCCCACATAGGGCCTGGAATTCAACTCTTCTAAGGACAAGCACCAATAGTGTAGTCTCCCTTTAGAGGCATTTAAGGAACAGAAAGTCAAGGCGTCTGAATTATATTACTAATTCACTTAGGGCAGAGTCTGTGGAGATCTCTTCTGTATTTCAGAATCCTCTTCCAATTATCCCTTTCCCTTCCTCTTCCAACCCTCCATCTCTCAGTCTAACACTAGGTTTTGAACAGTGGACCCTCAGTCAATGTGCTGTGCCTGACTTCACTGCCAAGTACAGACAGCTCAGCACGCTGTCCCTGGCTTCCTGTGGGCTCCCTGAGCCCAGAGTAATGGCCTGGTTCCTACAAGGCTGACAGTTTTCTGATTGATGGCTTCCCTGGACACAGAAGCCCTACTGTTTGGCTTCTAGAGGATTCCATCCAGAGCAGAATAGTTCCACTTGGGCTGAAGCCTATTCATTCAAAGCAAGGGAGGGGGGGGAGGCACAGGAGCAATTTTTGCATCTGAAATCATTAAGTAGAGGTTGGAGGGAACTTATAGGTGATCTAGTCTAACCACCTCATTTTACAGATGGGAAAACTGAGAGCCAAGGACAGGAGACTTGTCCAACATAATATTGGTAATAAGGTTCATAAGTAGAATTTGAACCTAGGTTCTCTGACTCTAGAGCTAGTGGAGGCGAGTTACATATACCTACCACAACACTGTATCAAGTCCTATACTTGCTGGGAAATGCCCTTACACTGCTGGTTTTCATTTTTGCATTGAAGAATCTTGCATCCCACCCCTTGCCCCCACCAGAGGTTTCTAGAACTAAACTAGGGTTCTTTCATTTTGCCCGGATCTGCTGAAGTGTTTGCCTCAACTCATAAGAAGGTAGCATTTTTGAGAAGAAAGGGATCTTAGAAGACATCTAACCCAAGCCTCCCATTTTGCCAAGGAATAAGCTGAGGCTCAAAGAAAGAAAATGACTTGCTCATGATCACATGGTAAGTTAGTGGCAATGCAAAGACTAGAATCCAAGTCTCCTTGTCCCAGTTCAAAGCTCTTTCCATTTTAGAAAATCACAGATTTAGATTTAATCCAAGTATCTCCCTATTTTAGAGATAAAGAAACTGAGGCTCAAAGAGGTTAAAGTGACTTGTCTATAGTGACTCAGGTAGGAAATGTCAGGGGTAGGATTTGATATCAAGTGTTCCTGGCTCCCAGCACCCTATCTGATGTGCCATGCCAACTCTAGTTCTTCAGGACAGTGGGATCATTCAACAGAACTGCTGCCCACAAGATGGAGGAACTAAGTTCCAGCCTTCTTTAAGTTCAAATGAGGGAGAAAAGGAAATGACCAAAGTGTTTTAAATCAGACTGCTGGAGGAATGTGCCTCCTTGATGATCTGAGAAATGAAACGAATGAGGCTTCAGGGAAGCGTCAGTAAGAATGATGTCCCATTATTGTACAGATAAAACGTACACAGCCTCAGGAAGTACCCGGGTAAAATATGGTCTGCAGAACTCAGCAGCCAACAGGACTCCTTCGAAATCCCAGTGTGGGGCTTTTGGGTACAAGTAAAATCCTTTTCAAGCCCAATAGCAGAGCACATTGTGATCTATCTGTACCGTTTTAGCCCTAATACACAGTATCCAAAGCGAATGATGAAATGTCCCTGTAACCACCATTTATTAGGGCCATCCATCAACTTCTCCAAGCATTCAGCTTGCCTATAACCTACAGTGAAAAGTCCATCCATTGCATTAAATGTAAATAAGTCACTCACTCTGCAGCCCTCTCCCCCAAGCCCTTCTAGGGATCTCTTGCTGACAAATGCAATTTCCTTTTTTCTGAAAGTGTTAACCCTGTTTCCCTAACAGATAAGCTAGCAACCATTTCCTGAAAAACGAATAGTATCTGTTCCAATTCTGTTGAAATGGATGGTCAGCATAAGCATATCAAGGCCAAATCCAGTCTCAAAAGAGCCGACTGTTTAGTCTCTACTGAGGTTTACAAAGGGTTTTGTTGGAAGTGTTCAAATGACCACTGTGAGATATTATCCTCTTTTTTACAGAAGAAGTAACTTAATCTCAGAGAAATAAAGTGATTTGAGAATCAAACTTGGGATTTGAACCCAGTTCCTTATGGTACTAAATCCAGGTCTATCCTATATAGACTTTCAGTGGAGAGATGTTTAAAACAATAAACAGTACTCAGTTATCTATAAGGATGAGTAACCAATATTGGCTCCAAAGAAAAGACGAGAAAATGTGCCTTTCTTCCTCCATTGCAGCTGTGGAAGACCATAGCTTTATTGTGAGGCTAGGCTTTTTCTGCATCTATTACTATCATCAAGTAATTTTTGTAGTTTCGGTTATTAAAATGCCCAAATATGTTTATAGTTTTTCTAATTTTGAACCATTACTGCTTTCCTAGTATAAATCCCATCTGGTCAGAATGTGTGACCTTTTTGATACGTTGGTATAATCTCTTTGCTAGTATTTCATTTTAAATGTTTATATTGATATTCATTAAGGAAATTAGTCTGAAGTTCTTTCTCTGTTTTAATTTCTTCAATTTTAGGTATAAAAACTACATTTGTGTCATAAAGGAAATTTTATAGGACTCCACTTATTTGTTCCAAAAAGTTGCTATAGTATTGGGATTAATCATTCCATTGTTGGTGCATTCAGCCTTTCCTTTTTTAATACTAGTAATTTGGTTTTCTTCTTTCTTTTTTAAAAATCAAATAGCCAATGGTTTACCTGTTTTTCCATAAAATCAATTCTAGTTTTATTTATTAGTTCAGTGTTTTTTTTAACTTTTACTTTTATTAGTTTTTCCTTTGATTTTCAGAACATTCATTTTGGGTGTTTATTTGGGGATTTTTACCTTGCTCTTTTTTTAGTTGTTTTTTTTTTTCCAAGTTGCATGTCAAATTCATTGAGTTGCTCTTTTATTCTGTCATTAATGTACGCATTTAGAGATATAGAATTTCCTCTTAAGTACTGTTTTGGCTGCATACCACAAATCTTGGCATAGTCTCATTGTTGTCATTCTCTTTAATGAAATTATTGATTGTTTCTATCAGTTATCCTTTAGGATATATTATTTAGCTTCCAAGTAACTTTTAGTCTATGCTTTCACAGTCCTTTGTCAAATGTAATTTTTATTACATTATGGTCCAAAAAATGGTGCATCTATTATTTCTGCTTTTCTACATATATTGTGAGGTTTTTATTCCCTAATAAGTGGTCAATTTTTGTGAAGGTGTCAGGTACAGCTAAGAAAAAGATATAACCCTTTCATTTAATTTTCTCCAGAGGTTTATTATATCTAACTTTTCTAAGATTCTATTCATTTGCTTGACTTCTTTCTTATTTATCTTATGGTTAGATTTATCTAACTCTGAGAGGGTAAAGTTGAGGTCCTCCCACTGGTATAATTTTTCTCTCTATTTCCTCCTGTAACTAATATTCTTACCATGATGCTATGTAGCTCTTGTTATAGAATAAATATCTCCTCTATGAGTGCATGTGGTAGATTATCACTGTCAAATAATTCTACCACAATGTAGAAATTATAGCAATAAAAATATTATGCTTACACCCAAGATCAAAAGGTAAAAAATAACTGAACCAAGATTGGAGTTTCTGACAAGCCTTTATAGAAAAAATTATGGCAGAGAGGCAGAGAGTAATTTTTAAAATCTATTTAACAATATGACATTTTAGGTCATAACAGTCACATAGGCCTCATTAAACAGATTCATTATCTCATGCTTCTCTCAATTAAGGTTGAACAAATGAAATTAGCGCAAATTAGTAAACCAATTGTTATCAACAGTGAGTTTGCAAAAATCCTACATTTACAAGGCTACATTTTAAAGAAGTCACAATGGACTAATTGAAAGGGAAAAACATACATGTCATAAAGATAACCAAAAGCTTCAACAAATAAAACCTCTTCAGGTTTTAAAGATGCTGTTTTCCTTTCTTCTTCTCATTTGGTTTCTTATCTCAGGTAAGTGAAAAGTCTTCTCTTAATACTATCATTTCATGAACCATGGTGCTTTATTTTGTTTTAGGAAAGTAAGGTTAATATGAACAGAAAACCAGCATTAACCAAAATGTTTTTAGAGGAATGGCATAATAAAATTGAATAAAAGGAAAACGAAAGATTCCTCTCATACTCTGAGAATAAAAATTGCAGGGACCCAAAGGGCAATAGAAAGATGATTTAGAAAGTAGGTTGAAACAAGTTATCAACAATGACTTAAAAGGTGGTATAAGAGAAATCATTTAGGAAATGTATGAGTGGAAAAGGAGATGGAGTGGCCATGTAGTACAAAGAAAGGTAACAACTGGACAGAAAGAATGCTGTATAAACATATACAAAACAATAAATGAATGAGAGGAAAGACTTAGGAACTCTGATCAAAACAACATGGGAGGCAGCATGGGATAATAGGAAGTACTCTTGTTCTTGCCTTAGACCCCAGACTTTCACTTCACTTCTCTGGGACTCAGTTTCCTCTTCTATAAAATGAGAGAGTTGGAGTAGATGTACTCTAAGTCTATGAACCTAATGATTAAATGTCCTCTGAGCTTCCTTTCAACTCTAGAAATATGACTTTGTGACCAATTGCAACTCAAGAAGACTGGATGTCAAGCATCTTTCCCATACCTTGAAAGGGAGGTGATGAACAAGAGGTGTAGAATGAATCATACATTTTCAGATATGACCAGTTCATGGATCTATTTTGGTTGACTGTATTTATTTGTTATAAGGGAGAGTTTCTAGTTAGAGGAGAAGGAGAGAGTTATGGGGAAAGTGGGGGGAAATAATGACAAGCATGTCAAAAATGAAAGAAGGAAAACTTCAATGAAGCATTTTTTAAAACAGAGGGGAAAACCAGAAAGGAGTTCAAAAAGGGACATGGACAAGTAGGGCAACACTTTTACCATGATGTTAAATTTAATATGGACTTTAAAAAACCCCTTACCATCCATATTAAAATCAATACTATGTATTGGTTCTAAGGCAGAAGAGAGGTAAGGGCTAGGCAATGGGGGTTAAATGACTTGCCCAGGGTTGTACAGCTAGGAAGTATCTGAGGACAAATTTGAACCTAGGACGTCCCATCTCTAGGCCTGGCTCTCGATCCATTGAGCCACCTAGCTGCTCCCTAATATATACTTTTAAAAACTATGTTGTACATAATAGAGATTCCCAATTTTGCATGGAATCTCATTTTTCTCTTCTTTGTATATGAAAATGTTTGTGTTTGCTGATGTTTAGTTTTTTTAAATAAAATTTTTAAATAAAATTTAATAAATAAAAGAATAAAAGAAAGGCTTCCAGTATTTTGGGTAGATGCTCAGTGAAAGAATTAAGGATTCATGAACAAGAACCACAGAAAAGAAGAAGTCACCAAGGAATTTCAGCCTGTGCCAAATCAGGAAGCATCTACATGAATGAGATCGCAGATTCATCTATGAATCATCATAAGGACTCCAAAGATTAAGAGGTTTTTTTTTTCTTTTAGCCATTCTTTTCACTTCTCAGTCAAACATAAATGCCTCAAGCCTTGGGGAAATTGTTATATAGTTCATTGGCCCAGATGCTGAGCCAGGTGCTTAATGGGGGAAAAAACTGATCCTAAACATGAGGCAATGTTTGAGTTCTTGGAAATCTCCTGTGATGATTGTCATATCAATCATTGGTTTTTGCAGTAGATAGGAGTCATTTTAACTCCCATTTTCCACAAGAATGTTCCCAGGCTCAAAATACTCATCTATTTCAAAAAAGAGCTTAGATAAATGCATGGAAGATAAGTCTGACAGTGTTGAAAAAACAATGAATTTGGAGTTAGTGGCCCTGAGTTTGAATTCCATCTCTGCCTCTAGCTACCTTGGTCAATTCACAGTCAAATTGTTCAGTCCCTCAGATGTATCTGACTCTTCATGACCTCAACTAGGGTTTTCTTGGAAAAGATACAAGAGTGGTTTGCCATTTCCTCCTTCAGTTCATTTTAAAGCTGAGGAAATGGAGGCAAATAGATTTAAGTGGCTTGCCCAGAGTCATACAGTGTCCAAAGCTGGATTTGAATTCAGATCTCTCTGAATCTAGGTGCAGTCAGACTCTGTCCACTACTGTACCACCTAGCTGCCTCAGCAGTTACTAGGAGATTAATATAGTTACGGTTTTAAGAAAGAAAAAGTTTCGTTGTTTTATAGGCAGTAAGAAAGAACTGGTAGATTGGAGGAGATTGTAGATTTGGCAGAAAGGGGTGCTGAGAGTAGGGGAATCTTTCTTCTAGAGAGTATGGGAGGGGACAGTATTAAGGGTATATATAGAGGGGTTAAAGTTGGCAAGGAGAAGACCTGCCTCTTCACCAGAGAAAGGAAAAAAAATGGAAATAGTAGAAGATGGTCAAGGGGTAATGAGATGAGGAGGAGGGAAGAAGATAGAGCTTCAAGAAGAACTCTATACAAAAGCAGAGAATTATGCAATTCTGAGTGACCTTCCTCATCCTCCTCATTCACATTTTTTTCAAACATTTATTAATATTCATTTTTAACATGGTTACATGATTCATGCTCCTCCTTTCCCCTTCGCCCCCCGCAATCCCCCCACCCATGGCTGATGCACATTTCCACTAGTTTTGTCATGTGTCCTTGATCAAGACCAATTTCCAAATTGTTGGTAGTTGCATTGGTGTGGTAGTTTTGAGTCCACACCCTCAATCATGTCCACCCCGACCCATGCGTTCAAGCAGTTGTTTTTCTTATATGTTTCCTCTCCTGCAGTCCTTCCTCTGAATGTGGGTAGCATTCTTTACCATAAATCCCTCAGAATTGTCCTGGGTCATTGTATTGCTGCTGGTACAGAGGTCCATTACATTCAATTTTACCACAGTATATCAGTCTCTGTGTACAATGTTCTTCTGGCTCTGCTCCTTTTGCTCTGCATCTGTTCCCAGAGGTCTCTCCAGTTCGCCTGGAACTCCTCCAGTTTATTATTCCTTTGAGCACAATAGTATTCCATCACCCGCATATGCCACAGTTTGTTCAGCCATTCCCCAATTGAAGGACATACCCTCCTTTTCCAATTTGTTGCCACCACAAAAAGCGCAGCTATAAATATTTTCGTACAAGTCTGTTTATCTATGATCTCTTTGGGGTACAAACCCAGCAATGGTATGACTGGATCAAAGGGCAGGCATTCTTTTATACCCTTTTGAGCATGATTCCAAATTGCCAGCCAGAATGGCTGGATCAGTTCACAGCTCCACCAGCAATGCATTAATGTCCCAATTTTGCCACATCCCCTCCAACATTCATTACTCTCCCCTTCTTTCATTTTAGCCAATCTGCTAGGTGTGAGGTGATACCTCAGAGTTGTTTTTGATTTGCATTTCTCTAATTATTAGAGATTTGGAACACTTTCTCATGTGCTTATTGATACTTTTGATTTCTTTACCTGAAAATTGCCTATTCATGTCTCTTGCCCATTTATCAATTAGGGAATGGCTTGATTTTTTTTACAATTGCTTTAACTCCTTGTATATTTGAGTAATTAGACCCCTGTCAGAGTTTTTCGTTATAAAGATTTTTTCCCAATTTGTTGTTTCTCTTCTGATTTTGACTACATTGTTTTTGTTTGTACAAAAGCTTTTTATTTTAATATAATCAAAACCATTTACTTTACATTTTGTAATTTTCTCTAACTCTTTCTTGGTTTTAAAGTCTTTCCTTTCCCAGAGATCTGACAAGTATACTATTCTGTGTTCACT
>NC_058131.1:246411589-246457075 GCF_016433145.1 Gracilinanus agilis
AAAACTATCAATAAACACATGAGAAAGTGTTCTAAATCTCTAATAATTAGAGAAATGCAAATCAAAACAACTCTGAGGTACCACCTCACACCTAGCAGATTGGCTAAAATGACAACAGGGGAGAGTAATGAATGTTGGAGGTGATGTGGCAAAATTGGGACATTAATGCATTGCTGGTAGAGTTGTGAACTGATCCAACCATTCTGGATGGCAATTTGGAACTATGCCCAAAGGGCACTAAAATAATGCCTGCCCTTTGATCTAGCCATACCATTGCTGGATTTGTACTCCAAAGAGATCAAGGGGGAAAAAGACATGTACAAAAACATTTATAGCCTCACTCTTTGTGGTGGCAAAAAACTGGAAAACAAGGGTATGTCCTTCAATTGGGGAATGGCTGAACAAATTGTGGTATCTGCTGGTGATGGAATACTATTGTGCTCAAAGGAATAATAAATTGGAGGAATTCCATGTGAACTGGAAAGACCTCCAGGAAATGATGCAGAGTGAAAGGAGCAGAGCCAGGAGAATATTATACACAGAGACTGATACACTGTGGTACAATCAAATGTAATGGACTTCTGTACTAACAGCAATGCAATGACCCAGGACAATTCTGAAGGATTTATGGAAAAGAATGCTACCCACATTCAGAGGAAGAACTACAGGAGTGGAAACACAGAAGAAAAACAACTGCTTGAACACATGGGTTGATGCTGACATGATTAGGATGTAGACCATCCTAGAACAATTATCAATAATATAGAAATAGGTCTTGATCGATGACACAGGAAGAAACCAGTGGAAATGTGCATTGGCTTCTGGGGGGTGAGGGTGTGGGGGGAGAGAGAGCAAGAATATGAATCATGTAACCATGAAAAAAAATTTTCTAAAAAAATTAAAAAAAGTAGAATATCCCATCATAATCTCAATCTTTGAGAATATAACTATCGTGATGACTATCCAGAGAAGATGTTACCCAACAGATTCCAGGTTATTCCACTGTCTAAGCTTCTTTGTAAAGGATTAGAAAGAAATATGGAGCTAGGAGTTATGACACCTCATTTCTAATTTATTAGATGATGTTAGGCTCAGAACTGTCATGTATGATCTATGTGTACTTGGATAAAGTTCCTGAAAAAGTTGAACCAATTAAACTTCTAAAGTCTTTACTATGATCCTATAATCCTATGTCACTTCACCTCTCTAGCCCTTGGTTTTTATCTTCTGTTAACTGTATTAGATAACCTCTAAGCTCCTTTTCAGGTCTATTACATTCCCTAAAGCAGCCTGGGTTACCCTTATTTGGACTGCAGAGTCCACAGATTCCAGGTTACTGCTGGTCTCTTCATCGCCACTCAATCAACAGGCTGAGAGATAGTGAGCTCTCTCTCGCTAGAAGTGTTCAAGAAAAGGCTGAATGGCCATTTTCCAATGATGTTGTAGAAGAGGTTCCTGCATCTGGCAAGAAATTGGACGAGATGATCACTAAAGACCCTTGCAGCTTTAAGATCCTATAATTTGAGTTGCCACTCTAGTTCACTGCCCATTTAATCTCTTGAGCAGTCTCATCATGACCATGTGGTAATCATAGACCAGAAATGTGGCACTTCATCATCTACCCAGACGCTTCCTTCCTACCTTTGATCCCCAGGACAGGTGGTGCTAAAAATATCTGTATATGTCCTCATTTTCAGGACTTCATTCCTGAATGCCTTCTGGCCTTCTGCTAGGCAATTCACAAGTCCTATCTTGGGATACAGTGCTGTCCTGATGCATTTAGTTTGCAGTGGGCTTGACAGATTCACCTTGGAAGGTTGATTCTAGCATGAAGGCCTTCCAAAAGGGGTTTTGTACACCTTTCCTCAAATGAAGTCTTAAATCAAGTGATCTGAGTAATCCCCAAATCACGAATTTACTCATTTCTTTGTTCCTATGTTTGATGACTTTGACCAGGGAACATAAAATATCAGGGCTGTTAGGGACCTAAGAAAACAGCAAGAAATTGAAATCCAGAATACATTAAAATGGAATGAAGCACCTACCTGTCCTCAGTGAATCCAAGAGATTGTCCCTTGGTGACCTATTGCCAAGGGTACTGAGAGAATGTACAAGAGTGAAGCCTCAATTGACTTGATATTCTCTTGAAAAATTGGGCAGTCTCTGAAAATTATGGCAAGTTGGTGGCATGTTATGTATTAAAAGATCTAAGACCTCCACAAATACCCTAGTAAAGTTCTAAAGATGCATCAGATTAATCAGCTGTAAACCTCACCACTGAGAACAGGACAGCACAAAAAAATTGAGATAATCCTCTGGAAACCCTGAATGTAGGCAACCCAGGGTACGTGGAAGACACCCCAAAAAGCAGCCCCTAGACAATGGGAGAAAGGCCCAATAATGGAGCAATCTTTTAAGATCCTTAGTAAGAAAAAGGATCCAAGGAATGGAACAGCAGAGTCCTATAGCAAGAGAAGAAAAAGGCCTTAGTGTCAGGGTGGTTCTAGAACTCTCACCATAGAAGGAGAAAGGCCCAAGCAATATTCAGGCAGCAGATAAAGATAAAGGCCCAAAGAGTCCTGAACAATGTGGGACCTAGTTGATTTGCTTAACTTCTATTTCTGGATAATTCTTTTAAAAAAATGTCCTTTACCTTCTGTCTTAGAATCGATACTAAGTGCCAGTTTCAAGGCAGAAGAGTGGTAAGGGCTAGGCGACTGGGTTAAGTGATTTGTGTAGGATCACATAGCTGGAAAGTGTATAAACCCAGGACCCTCTATCTCCAGACCTAGATGTCTATTCATTGAACTATCTAGCTATTTCTAATTCAATAATTTTAAAAGGAATATTGTCTGACTATTTGGAAAAAAAAGAAATAGTAATTACTACCAGCCAGCAAGTGACTCAGTGGATAGAGTGCTGGGCTTGGAGTCAAGAAGATTTGAGTTCAAGTCTCACTTAAAACATTTAATCCATTGGAGAAGGAAATGGCAAACCACTCTAACATCTTTACCAAAAAAAAAAATACCCTATGGACAGTATTTGCATGCTATGGTTCACGGGATCACCAAGAATTGAACAAAATCAAATGATTGAACAACAAACAATAACAACACCAGCCAGCATTAGTTCATAAAGTTAAGCCAGATTCATCTTATTTTCCTTTGTAATAGAGTTTTTAGACTAATGAGCAGGGAAAAGTCTGAAAGTAGAACTGCCTTGGGAGATGGAGAATTCAGTAATTAGTAAAGGACTTCAAGTGGTGGCTAGATAATTGTCAAGAAAATTGTAGATGGCAATCTTGTTCAGGTATAAGTTGAACTAGATAATAACAATACCAACAAAGCCTTTATATAGTGCTTTAAGGTTTATAAGGCACTTTACATATATCATTTCATCACAAATGGTGTAAGGGGTAAAAAGGGGTTTTGATTGGGTGAATATTAAAAGGTTAAGTTGCCAGGGAATTGAATAATTATCAACCCCCAATTAAAGAATAACTTCAAGTCAAAATTACTTTTATGGAATTTTATTTACAAATGAGGAGAGAGAGAGAAATTAAGAAATTTAGAGAGAGGATAAGGTAAGATAATTAACCTGACAAACTAAATAATTTGCTTAGGTCCCTGGTTTAACCCAAGCAGATCTAACTAATCCTCAATTGGAAAAAGGGCAAGCCTTGAGCCCAGAGCCGAGGTCAGAAGGCCCCAGTGGCATATGAAGCAAAAGTTTCAGTCACAGAGTCTCTCTTTTTTTTTTTCTTTTCTTAAACCCTTACCTTCCATCTTGGAGTCAATACTGTGTATTGGCTCCAAGGCAGAAGAGTGGTAAGGGTAGGCAATGGGGGTCAAGTGACTTGCCCAGGGTCACACAGCTGAGAAGTGTCTGAGGCCAGATTTGAACCTAGGACCTCCCGTCTCTAGGCCTGGCTCTCAATCCACTGAGCTACCCAGCTGCCCCCTACAGAGTCTTTTTGAAAGAGAAGTTCCTTAAGAGAAGTTCAGGAAGATTCAATCTTTACACTCACCATGTGGAATTCCAAGGTCTTAGGGTCCAGGGCTCCTCCACATCCAAGCAAGAACCAGAAAGCCCCCTGGCTCACTCAACTTCTCTTTTAAAAGGGGCCTCTTTTGCATCACTTCCTGTGCCTTCCTCTTAGTTTGCGTGTCCAATCACAACAGACACTTTTCTTAGGACTGACCAGGAGGCAGTCAGTAAATTCTGATTTGTTACTCACTCTAGCACACTTGGGTTACAGCCTTCCCAACTTGTGAGTGTGTAAATAGAATTAGCTCATCCTCATTCATTGTTAGACTCTAGCCATCAGAAATAATGTCACCCCACCCAACCATGGGGAGGGGGAGGTCTGTTACCCACATGTGACAATAAGTAACAAATCAAGAACAAAGGACTGCCCAAATGGCAGTCCAAAACTGTTGAGGCTGCCATTTGTCCACTGGAAATTGAAGATGGATGCAGGAAGTGATGAAAGCTGCTGTCTTTTAAATATGATGGTAACTTCCTGTGGAAGCAGTTGGCACTTTGAACTTGGTGTTGAAGGATCTCTGCTGAGACCTCAGATGGCTTCTCTCTGAATTGTCACATGGGTAAGTTAGGCTGACTCTCTTTCTCTTCCCTTGGTGTTTCTGGAGGCTCTAGCCTCAAGGAGGCCTCTCTTGCCTCTCTAATTGTAAAAGGCCTTGTGGCTAGTAGCCTTGTTTAATTAACCTCTAAATCCTCTCATCCAGTTTGGACCTCTGGTCCGGGCCAGAGTTTTTCTCTCTCTATTTCCCTACCTTCAACCTTCCTAATTGTAAATAAACTTCCATAAAAGCCATGCTGACTTGGGTCTATTTTAGATTTGGAATCAAGCTAATTAGTTTCCTGGCGACCATACCTGAAATATCTAATTCCCCTCTTACAGTTTTAAATGGAGATGTTTTCACCTTTGGTGATTAAATCTAAAGATGGGCAGTGTTGGTCTCTGAGATTCCTTTCAAGTGAGAGTTTACAATAAGGGAAGTAGAGTGACACAATAAATAGAAAGAATGTTAGATTTAGACTCAGTATTTGACTTTTAATCTCTTTTCATCAGTATGATCTTGACCATATCCCCTCACCTCTCTTGGCCTCAGTTTCTTTACCAGTAAAGGCTTTTCTCCTAGTTCTAAATCCATTTTTGATCCTACGTTCCTATAATTCCATGACCATGGACTTTTTTTTAAACCATTTCTTTCCATCTTAGAATTGCACAGGAAGTGACCAAAGGAATGGTCTTTAAAAGTGGCCAGAACCTCCTGGGACAATCTCTTTTGCCTTGGACAGGATCCTGGAGGAGCTCTGGCTTAGGACCTTGGACTGCTTTGTATTTTAGAACTACCACATGGGTGAGTGAAAAAAACTGACTCCATCCTGGATTTTCTGAAGGGATTATCCTCAGGAGAGGTCTCCCCTCTGGGGAGAGACTTTGTGGCTTTGTGTCGTTTTATTCATCACTGGGCCCTAGGCTCAAGGGTGAGGCCCCTCCAGCTGAGGACTAATTAGCCCTACCTGGGTTGAGTCTTGGGCCGGAGCAAAATACTTAGTGTGTTATCTTAGATATCTTACCCTATCCTCTCTCTGACTTTCTTACTTTCACTCTTTCTATATTTTGTAAATAAATTACCATAAAAAAACATTTGGAATTTATTATATTCCTGTTGACCAAAACTTTTAAATATTCAATCCAACCATATTTTTTACCCCCTTTTACAGAATCAATATTTTATATTGGTTCCAAGGCAAAAGAGTGGTAAAGGCTTGTCACTGAAGGTTAAGTGACTTATCCAGGGTCACACAGCTAGGAAATAGCTGAGGCCAAGTTTGAAGCTAGAACCTCCCCTCTGTAGGCCTGGCTCTCAATCTCAATCAAACCATGACTTTTAAAGATGAGCATTTTCTTAGACTGTCAGAGTTGATTTTTTCCAATTTCTTCCTATTACAGATGAGAGAACTAAATAATAAAGTCCAATGACTTGTCTCAAGGATCGCAGCTAGAAAGAAATAGTACTGGGTTTCAAGCCCAAGCTCCCTGACTTTATCTTTATCTTCCTTCATGTCACATTGCTTCCTTTAGCATCTCAGGATGCCAGCTCCATCTTGTGTAAGGTGAGAGAGTTGGGTCAAACATCCAACAATCCTTTAGCATGAAAAATCAGGGGGAAGAGTTGAGGCAGGAGGGCAGGTGATGCTAAAGAATAGCTCTGGTGGTCTCCCAACTCTATCTGCAATGTCTACACTTGGGGAACTCTGAGCAAGATGACTGTAGAAAGATGTTCTTTTATCAAGATGGAGCTGGTATAAGCAGGCTGGCCCAACATACATTCTGTAAGCCAAAGAGAATCTTAAATTTAGAGAATTTTTGCTCCCAAGGATAAATCTGGCTAGAAAGAATAGCAATTTTAAATTAGTTTATTTTTGCTTGAGATTTATGGAGAGTTATCCTACTCCATCCCTCTATTATTCTTCCCTTTGTCACATTAGGGATAGGAATTAGACCTGCAATTTTATTGATATAAAAAATTCCCTCTCCAGGCAGCACCTTCTCTGCAACTTTGTAGTATTAGAGTACCCTAGAGCAGTGGGGTCTGACTCAAATAGAAATGAGGCCACAAAAATCATACACAAGGATCCCTGATAGAGCATATTGTTGTTGCTCAGTCACGTCTGACTCTTTGTGATCACACTTGGGGTTTTATTAGCAAATACACTGGGGTGGTTTGTAATTTCCTTCTCCAGGTCATTTTATTGATGAGGAAACTGAGTCAAATAGGTTAGGGGACTTGCCTGGGTCACATAGCTAGTAAGTATACAAGGCCAGATTTGAACTCACAAATATGAGTCTTCCTGACCCATCTCAGCATTCTATCCACTGTGGCACCTAGCTGCCCTCTTAGTATTAGTAAAACAGTCCTAAAGATATTAAACAAATTGTCCAGGGTCTTAGAGCAAATTATCAGCAGGGTCAAGGCTAGGACCCAGGTCTCTGAACTCCCAGCTTGGGGTTCTGACTCTAATACTACACTATCTTTGCCAAGAAAACCCCAAATGGGATAACAAAGAGTTGGATGTGACTAAAACCACTGATCAAAACAATCTCTGATTTTAGAGCCAAGACTGGTGCCATCATATCGTGCCACTCAAAGTATATAAAACAACAACAACAACAACAAAGTAATATCAAAGGGGTAGAAAATACAGTAATAACAGAAAAGAGATGGGGGGATAGCAACACAAAAGGCTTCATGCAGAGGGTGACATCTGATGCGAGCCTGGATGGGAATGAAGAATTCCAAGAAGGGGAGGGAGAATGTTCCAGGAATGAAACATCCTATGTAAATACACAGAGGTAGGGGATGTCATATATGAAGAATCATAGGTAAGCCATTTTGGTTGCAATATTGAGGATGGGAAGGGAAGTAATATAAAATCAGTCTAGTAAAATAGAGGTTTGTATTTTATCTTCCATTCAATAAAACCATTATTGAGGATCTTGGGTTTATATTTATTTTAATTAGGTTTATTGAATAAATTTTTATTAATTTTTATTTGTGTATATTGTATTAACAATAAAATAAATTTAATGTAATTAATTAGATGAAAGATTTTTTTTCACCTTTAGTCCTATAGCATCTGTCCTTTTTTTAAATTCTCTGTCTAATTCTCTGTCTTAGAATCAATACTGTGTATTGCTTCCAAGGCAGAGGAGTGGTAAGAGCTAGGCAATGGAGATGAAGTGACTTGCACAGGGTCACATGGTTAGGAAGTATCTATGGTCGTACTTGAACCCAGGATCTCTCATCTCAGTCTGGCTCTCAACCTGCTGAGTTACCTACCTGCCCCCACATTTGTCTTGTTTTTCTGTAATTTTCCAAAGATCACTGTTGCCAGTGCCTTGTCAATCAACTCACCAGTGCTTTCGACACCCTAGACCACATTTGATGACTTGAACTCATCTAGGGCAGCAAAGTGCTCTCAAGTGTCCAATTTATCTTGAGTTTCAGAGCCTTGTTAACTTTTGATTAACCTTATTCACCATTTTCTTCTGGCTTTTCAGTCCATCAATCAACATTTATTAAGTACCTACTATATGAAAGTCACCATGCTAAGCCCTGAGGATACAAAGAGAAGCCAAAGAAAGTCCCTATTCTCTGGGAATTTCTTATCTAATGGGAATTCGAAGATCATTTTTGATAGAGAGAAAGAAGAGAAATAAGAGTAGAGTATCTATACCTTATCTCCATCTTCTTTTATCATTGTTCAGCTACCCTAAACAGTGATCCCATCCCACACTGAAGGTTAGGGATTCAGAAATGAATTCAGGACTGGTATAGAGATTTGGGGATCAACCGCATAGTTAGATGAAGTTCCAAAAGGAGAGAAATTATAGAGAGAAAGAAGATGGCCAAGAACAGACCATAAGGAAACATTCACATTAAAAAACTGAGAAGGCAAGAAATGAGGCGGAGAAGGAGCAAGTGTAGAGAGAGGATAAAAATCAGGAAATGCAATGTTTTCTAAACTAAAAGTGGTGAGCATATCAAGGAGGAGAAGGGGGTTGGTCAACTTAGCCAGGGATCCACAGACTCTCCAAGGGTTCTCCAGATAGATTTCGTGGAGTCTTTCAAGTGAGGTGAGAAAACATTTTATCTTTATTTCGATATGATTGGTTTCCTTTGTAATTCGACATATTTATTTCTATGAGTAGGTAGTACAGTGGATAGAGTGTTGAACTTGGAGTCAGGAAGACTTAGATTCAAATTCTGTTTCAGATACTAACTATGTGATCCTAGCAAGGCACTTGCTTTCAACCTTTCTTCATCTGTAAAATGGGGATAATAATAGAACCTACCTCCCGGGGTTGTTGTGAAGATCAAATGAGATTATATATATATAGCTAGGCAAACCTTAAGGTGAAATATAATGCTAATTTTTAGTATTATTTAGTCTATGCATTTAAAAAGTCAAAAGGACTAGGTATGTCTTCACTTGATTGCCCAAGAGGTCCAGAGCACACCAAGGGTTAAGAAATCCTGGTCTAAAGCTTCAAAAAGGATCAAGGATGATGAGAAATTATAAAAGGCCAGTGGGTGTAACAATTAGGACTCATTCCTCTGAGGTAAGCTCTTTCTTCTCCTTATAGTCAATTAAAAATGCAAGTCTTCAGTTGGGGGAGAACAGACTATCCTCAGCATCTCGACACTTTTCTCTTTTCTCTTCATGATTTTCTCCAACTTCTGGGGAGAGATGGAATGAGGAAAAAGAATCAGTGAAGGGAGGAAGGGGCAGAGAAACAGAAAGCCAGGAGAACTGATGACAGGCTTTTTTGCCTTCACATTCTGTCTTTTTCCAGCCATGCCAAGGGTTTCCACTAGAGTGAACACAGAGCTACACTTGATAGTGAATTCTTTTTTTTTTACATCCTTACCTTATGTCTTAGATTATAATTATAAAATACTTAGCATAGTGCCTAGCACATAGTAGGTGCTATATAAAACTTTATTACTTTCAACCCTGCTTCTTTGTTCCCCTTTTCATTTTAAAAATATATTTATACTTTTTAATTATATGCAAGGCACTGTGCCTTATTCATATTCATGGAATATGAAGAAAAACAAAAACAGTCTCTGGCCTCAAGGAGCTTATATTCTATTGAGGAAAGCAATAGCTATAAATAAATCTATACAAAATTAATATAAAGCAGACTAAAGGGAGGTTTGACTGCTACCTCCATGAAATACTGCATTCACTGAGTTTTGAAATATAGCTATATTCAAGGGAGGCACAAAGATGATCAAAACATAAGCCCACTCCTCCAGAACTACCAACAATCACTTCATCACCAAATCCAGTGGCTTTTTCTCAATCTTCATTCTCCTTGACTTCTCTGCAGCCTTTGACTCTGTTAATCACTCCTTCTTCCTTGGATACTCTCCTCTCTCAAAGATTTCAGAACATCAGTCCCTCCTGATTCTCCTCCTGCCTATCTTACCACTCCTTCTAGGTCTTTTTTGCTGGATCTTCATCCAGGACACATAGACTAATTATGGTTGAGCTATACTGCCACAGGGCTCTGCCTTGGTCCCTCTTCTATACTGTTTCTTGTTAGGTGACTGACAAACATTCAGGGGTCCCAAAGGGGTGAGGAGAATGAGACATGGGGAGGATGACACACCTCAGAAGGGCCATTGAAACTGGTCAGTCAGAGGCAAGGTTTATTGATCACAGGTAGTATTTTATAGAGAAAGTGACATAGGCTAAGGGATTAGGTAAGCTTTTTACATGGACAATGGTTAGTAATGATTTACAATCTTAGTACAATGACTTAGTTTATCTCACCAAAACTTAGAGTTTTCTATAGGATAATAAATCAACATGTCAATGTGTAACCATCTAACAGAGTTTCTCATAGAATTCTTGTACCAGTGATTTTTTGGAAGGACATTTAGTAGTTAGGAAGGAATTGGATTAAGTTCTCATGCTGGGGGAGGTGGGAAGCTACGTGTCTGGTCCTAGCTAGCTGATGGCTCTGATTTTATTGGGGCCTACTCTCATTACTGGGGGCTACAATTTCTTAGTGATCTTATCAGCAACCATCTATAAAATTATAATCTTTATGCTGATGTTTCTTATATCTGCTTCTATAGTTCTCATCTCTCTTCTGACTTCTAGTATCACAACTCCACTTACCTATTGAACATCTGGAACTGAAAGTCCTGCAGACAGAACCAAAACTGAACTCATTACCTTTCCACCTAAGCCTTCCCCTCTTACCAAATTTTATTTTACCTTTGAGGGTACCATCATCCTCCCAGTCACCCAACCTGGCAACCTACATGTCATACTGGACTCCTTACTTTTTCTCATCTTCCCCCATATCCAATCTGTTGCCAAGACCTTTAGGTTCTAGAATCTACCTTTGCAACATTTTTTGTATACACCCCCATCTCCCCTTGGATACCCTACTACTCTAGTATGGGCTCTCATTACCTCATGCTTGGGCTAGCATGCTGGAAACAGTCTTTTGGAGGATCTCCCAGCTTCAAGTATCTCTCCTCTCCAATGTATCTGCCATTCAGCTATCAAACTCATCATTCTAATTGCTGGTCTAACCATGTCACCCTCCACTATTCAATAAACTCCCTTGGTTCCTACTCACCTCTAGGATCCAATATCAAACCTTCTGCTTGGATTTTGAAGCTGTTCATAATCTGGCTCTTCCTACCCTTCCAGATTTCTCATACCTTAGTACTGTCTCCCCTATATTCTGTGATCTGGTGATCACAGACCTTCTTGCTGCCCCATCTTCCTACCCTGGGAATTTTCACTGACCGTTCCCCAATGCTTAGAGTTCTTCTCTCCTCATCTCAGTCTCCTGGCTTCATTCCAGTCTAGTTAAAACCTGCCTTTCCCAAACCCTTAGTGCCTCTCATGTCCTTCTAGTACCTTTCCCTCTGCTGACTCTTTCCAATTTACATTATATATACTTTGTTCGTACATAACTATTTGCACGTTGTCTCCTCCATTACTTTGTGAGCTCCTTGAGACCACAGACTAATTTTTTTTTACATTTCTTTGCATTCCCAGTGCTGAGCACTAGGTTTGGCATGTAGTAAGTGCTTGCTTGTTGACATGATTTAAACTCCTATTGGGGAAATAAGCTGTATAAGTAATGATACAAATAGCTATAACTGAGGCAGCATATCAAAACGTTCAATCATTTCAGACACTTTATGACCCCATTTGGAGTTTCCTTGGCAAAGATACTGGAGTATTCTGCCATTTCCTTCTCTGGCTCATTTTGTAGATGAGGAAACTGAGGCAAATGAGGGTAAGTGGTTTGCCCAGGGTCACCCAGCTATTAAGTATCTGAGGCTGGATTTGAATCCAGGTCTTCCTGACTCCAAGCCCAGAGTGCTGTGCCTTATGTATCAAAGCAAAAGGAAACACCAATAAAGAGAAAGCGAATCAAGATATCTTTGAGGTTGGTTGTATAAATGGATTGGCTTTAAAAGGCCAGTGATGCATGTAATCCTGCCTCCACCAGCAGGGACTTGGGCTTATGTTAGTCCTGTGTGATTTGGCGACAGCCTCTGAAATTGTCACCTTCCCCTGCTGGCTACATTCCTCAGCAGGGGAACCAAAGGTACCGAATTCCATCTCTCTTTCTCCCTGGCATTTGGTATTCAAACTCCAACAGCAGCTTGTGCTCTGATGGTAATTGGGTGTCAGTTGATGGCAAGAGTTCTATAAATCAACTGCGGCCCATGTTTAATAATGAAAAACTGAACCCCAGTGCAAAAAAAAATTTTTTTTTGCTTTGTAATGTGCCTGGTTTTCAACTTATGGTCAGCGTTAGAACCTGTGAGTCAAACACCAAAATTCCTTTGTTTCAGTCTGAAAGGAAGATCAATATTTGGGGGGCAGGTAAACAGATGGGAGAAGGCTTGTATACAGAAAGGGCTTTATAAATGACACCTATTTTATTTTTATAATTGAATTCCTCAACTAGGCAGCGGGCACTCTTGCGTCAAGGGGCCCTTTAAATCAGTATGGGAACAGTGTAATAACCTGATTGTTGATTATGGAATGTTGTTGGGGGGGGGGGCGGCGTGGGGTTTCAGCTGCCTGGGTAGAAACGGGCTGCTGGGTCAGATAAATGTCGGGGAAGCTGGGAGCTCGAAGAGTCAGGTTGCTAAAATAAGTAAGATTTCTGGGTGGTCCTCAAAGAATCAGATTTCTGTTTCCATAGTGTTACATTTTTAGGTGTTTCCATTTCTATAGGACTAGCCAGTTCACTAGGGGAGTTCCTTGCTGTGCAAGGGTCATTTCCTCCATTTTATAGATGTGGGAAGCTGAGGCCTTAACAAAGGCAGGAACTTCTTCTAGGCTACGTAGGAATAAATGTTGGAGTTGGGACTAAAATCCAAGTGTCTTGGCTCTAGGACCCATATTCTTTCCTTTAAAGCGTACTTACTTCATTCCTTCATTCATTTGTATCAACTGAGCCTTAAACCACTGTACTAAGCACTGGGGTGCTAGTACAAAGAATGAAATGGCAAGTAGGTGGTAAAATGAAAATGGTAGATGACTTGGAGTTGGGAAGATCTGAGTTCAAATCCATCTTCAGACACTTATTAGCTGTGACCCCAGGCAAGTCACTCAATTTCTTTTAGCTTTGGTTTCTGTTGAAAGCCGTTATATGTACAGAGCCAATTGGAGAAATAGGGTCAAATTTAGGGCCTGTTATCTGGATTCCCTACGTGACCAATCCAGGCTGAGGCAGTCTTTGTGTTTGGTCCTGGTCACCTGAGCTCTGAAAAGCTCTGGTGCCAGCAGGTAGATTAATCCAAAAACAACTTGGCCCCTCCAAGAGGCTATTAGGAGTCATTTAGAGAAACAGAGTCTGTAATAGATGTTTTATCTGGATCCCATTACAAAATCATCGGCAAGTAAAACTGCATGTATGATTTTTCTGCACTGCGTGTCAGATGCAGATAGAATGGACCATCTAAGGTAAAAATCTGAGGCTCCTCTTTTGACTCATTTTTAGATCCCCACATTCTCTCAATATTCTTATTGGAAAGCTTTGAGTCCTTAACCAGACCAGCAGCTACTGAGTTAACAATTCCTCTCCTTGACAATTTCTCTCCTTGATAATTAAGAAGCCTGAAACCTAAAAAATATATTACTTAGATAAGGACTGGAGCCGGACAATTTAGTCCAGACTATCTGACCAGGTGCAGATCTGTAAATCAAGGCAGAATGCAATTAGTAAACATCTCCATGAAATTTATTTCTGCTTCCGGAATTATCCCCTACTAATTGGTTGTTGGAACTTGGCCCTTGTCTTTGCACCCATATCTCTATTTTCTAGGCTTTAATGAATTGTGTATGATTTATAACCCCCTTCACAGCTGTGATTCTTTCTTTGTGTTCTTTGTTTGAAACCAGTATAAAATAAAGTCAAAAATCCCATAGCGTGGGATCAGCATGGGCTAACCTCTAGTTCGGCTGTTCTCAGTTTCCTTTTCCTGTCTTAGCAATCCGACGCCGTAAAACGCCACTCAGGACCCCTACCATATAGAGCTGGTCCTCTATAGGTTTCCTCATCTGTAAAATGGGGATAACAGTAGCAACTATCTCTCAAGGTTATTATGAGGATCAAGGGAGTTAATATAGGCAGAATACTTCACAAGTGTTTAAGAGCTACATAAATGCTATTATAATAATTATTATTAGGCAGATAGGTGGCATAGTGGATAGAATGCCAGTCCTGGAATCAGGAAAACTCATCTTCCCAAGTTCAAATCTGACCTGAGACTTTTATTAGCTAATATGTAGGTGGAAATATGATGCACCTCAGCTGTATTGCCCAGCATCCTTTTGAGTTGTGTCCTCACCTGGCGTCCTTGGGTTTGGGAAATAAGTTGGCTGGGAACCCTGCCCTCAGGGGGATCTCTGCTCTGAGGGCTGGCTCTGGGCTCTCTCCTGGGTGTGAGGTCTGGGAAATTTCTTTTCTCTTTACTGAGGCTATTTTCATTGGCTTTAAATTATTATTATTAAATCTTATAAGAAATAATCCTTGGAGTATTGGGATTATTAATTTTTAATCCTATACTATGTGACTCTGAGCAAGTCACTTAACCCTGTGGGCCTTAGTTTCCTCAGCTATAAGATGAATTTGAGAAGGAAATGGCTTAACACTCCAGTATCTTTGCAAAGAGAAACCCAAAAAGGGCCATGAAGAATCACACATAACTGAAAAATGACTGGACAAAAACAGATCAATGAAACAATCCCTACTTCCAAGGATCTCTCAAATCCTAGAAAATCAACTAAAAAGTTAGTTGAAATAATTAATAACTTTAGCAAAGTTTCAGGATACAATATAAATCCACATAAATCATCAGCATTTCTATATATTTCCAACAAAAATCAGCAGCAGGAATTAGAAAGAGAAACTCCAAGGATCTTTCATTCTTCTAGAGTTATAAGAACTCATAAAAAATATATGCAGCATAAATATAAAATGAACAAATGAAAGTATATCCAGAGTAGTTTTAAATTCAAGGAAGCTTGGAAAGGAGGACTTTAGCAGCTAGGGATATCAAGAAAATTTTCTTGAGACCTGAGCCTTGTTTTAAAGAAAGTGAGGGACATCTGAGGCTTATGTAGAAAGGTCACATATTCAAGGAATGCTTGAATTAGATGACAAACTACAAGAATATAACTTCACTTTCCTTTAGAATCAGAGAGACTCAGAGTTGGAACTTCTCCTTATCTGTTGATAAATGAGGAAATGAAAATTCAAATAAGCTTTAACTTAGCCACGTTCACACAGCCAGTTATCAATTGATCTATCAGCAAGCATTATTTTTTATATAATATTTTATTTTCCCAATTACATGTAAAAACAATTTTTAACATATTTGTTCTCTAAAATGCTGAGTTCCAAATTCTCTCCCTCCCTCCTTCCTCCTCTCAAAAATTGTAAGCAATTTGATATAGGTTACACATGTACAGTCATATAAAAATATTTCCATATTGGTCGTGTTGTAGGAAAAGACTCATATAAAAAAAAGAAAACATAAAGAAAATAAAGTTTAAAGAGTAAGCTTCTATCTGCTTTCAGACTTTATCAGTTCTTTCTCTGGTAGTGAATGGAATTTTTCATGATGAATCCTTTGGAACTGTCTTGGATTGCTGTATTGCTGAGAATAGCTTAGTCATTCATAGCTGAAGCAATTAAAAATTCAGAGAGACTGGCTTCAGGGTAAGCAAATCAATTTATTGATTAGGCTAGCATCAACCAATAAATTAATTGGTCAGTGATCTCTTCCAGTGATCAAAGACCCTGCAGTCCTCTCTCATAATTCCATAAATAGATAGTTTTGGCAACTCATTATTTGGGCCCTCCCTTGGACATCCTATGACATCTCTAACTGGTGAATAGCCAACGAGGAGGTGATTCATCAAAATTCTCAAATATACCCCATTCCCTGGTGGATGACAGTTAGTCAAGAATTCAATTTTATGCTCTCAAAGTGCTGGGGAATCTAGTTCTACCCAGTCATGACTGACCTCTACAATTCTTCTTCTTTTTTTTTTTAAACTTATTGTACATCTTAGAATCGATGTTGTTATTGTCCATCTTATTGGTTCCAAGGCAGAAGAGTGATGAGGGCTGGGCAATTGAAGACAGGTGACTTGTTCAGGGTCACACAGCTAGGACATATCTGAAGTCGGATTTGAACCCAGGACCTCTCATCTCTAGACCTGACTCTCAATTCACTGAGCCACCTACCTGTCTGCAATGATTCTTAATGAGAAATTGAAGGATGTCAGTTTTTTTCTATATATAGGTACATCTGGCATAAACTGATTCTGTTTACTAAGGCAGATCTCACAATCTCTCCCATAATCTTGCTTTCCTATCTATTCTACAATGGAAGGAGTTCTTTGGATGAGGTATAAAGGAATGAGTACAGAGGCCAAGGGACTGATTTAGGTTTCTAATTCAAAACCCCAATATAGAAATAATTCAGTTTATCAAAAATAAATTATCTTAGAGCTGGTCATCATACAATATTTCCATTACTATGTTCTCCTGGTTCTGCTCACTTCACTTTGCTTTAGTTCATTTAAGTCCTTCCAGGATTTTTCTGTAATCATCCTTTAGCAAGCATTATTTAAACATTTACACTATGTTAGTCACTGTGCAAAGAATTGGGGATACAAAGAAAAACAAAAAACAAAACAAAACCACAACAGTTCCTACCCTCGTGGAGCTTACATTCAAAAGAGAGAGACTACAGGAGCTGGTATATAAAAGATTTATGCAGAGTAGATAGAAGATGCCCTTAGATGGAAAGGTTCAGACGTGGGGAGAGAGATTTGGAAGAGAGGAACAAGAAATGGGAAAGGCTTCCTTGTCGAAGGTGATATTGGAGTTAAGTCTGGAAGGAAGCTGGAGGTGTCAAAGGATAGAGGTAAAGAAAGAGAACATTCCAGGCAGGAGGCACAGACAGTACATAGACAATGATGTAGGAAATGGGTCATCCTTGTGAGGAACAGCAAATAGGTCAATATGGCTGGAATACATTTGCATGTAGGGGAATAAGACAAGAGAAGGCAGGAAATATTTTTAAAAATTAAAAATCCAAGTTAGAAAAAGCTTTAAATGCCATTCAAAGGAATTTATGTTTGATCTAGAGATAGTAGCAAGCCTTTGGAGTTTATGGAGTACTCAGATGACTTGGTTAGAATTACACTTTAGAAATTACTTTGGCAGCCATGTGGAAAATAGATTAAAGTAGGGAGAGACTTGATGACGGAGTGATCGCAATAATCCTACTAAGAGGTATTAAGGTGCTGAACTACAGTGGTAGCTGATTGTGGATATGTTGGAGATATGTTATGGGGTGAGTGGCAGAACCAGTCCTGGTTCCCATTTTTCCTGGTCCAGTGCCTTTCCCACTCTGCCACCTAGCCTCAGTGAGCAGAATTTATGGGAAGAATGTTGAATTTGGAGTCAAAGGACCTGAATTTAAACTCTTACTTCTCATCTGATGCTGAATAAGTCTTTCTATAGACTTTGGTTTTGCTGTTTGTAAAAAATAATTGTTCTAGCTCATCTCAAAGGGTCCTTTTAGGTCTAAAGCCAGTAATTTCATAATACTTTATAAACTCTATTGTTATTGAGAGCACTGGACCTGTTGTCAGGAAGACTTGAATTCAAATCCAGGCTTACTAGCCATGTAACCCTGGGCAAGTCACTTAACCTCAGTTGTAATAAGGGGAACATAAGAGTTCTTGTCTCCCAGGATTGTGGTGAGGATCCAATGAGATGGTATTTGTAAAGAACTTAGCAGAGTGCCTGAAACATAGTAGGAGCTCTATATTAATGCTTATTCCCTTCCCTTCCCTCCACTTCTTGGACATGGCCCATAGTTTCTGAAAGGTTCACCATCACTGTTATAGTGGAATAGACATTAACTCTAGAGACAGAGGATCAGGGTTTAAGAATCTTCCATTTTCTACCTGTATGAACTTGTTGAGTGAGTTATCTCCCCTATCTAGGCTTCATTTTACTCATCTGTAAAGGAGCTGATGACCTTAAAGATTCTTTTCTGCTCTGAATATATAATTTTATGACCACTCAATGACTAAAAAATACTATTCTGGCAGTGGTGAGACAGACGGTTTAGAAGGAAGATTAAGTAAAAGAAAGAAAATGCCTAAGGAGGTCATTATAATATTTCAGAAAGACTTAATCAGGCCCAAACAACAACAACAATGATGATATCCAGTATTTATATGTAGCATTTACTATGTGCCAGACACTATGCTAAGCAATTTACAAATATTATCTCATTACCTCCTTATAGCAACTGTGGAAAGTAGGTGTTATTGTTATACCTATTTACAGTTGAGGAAACCAAGTCAAACAGAGGTTAAAGGACTTGCCCAAGGTCATGTAGTTCATCATCATGTGATGGAATTGGCAATAGAGGAAAAAGAATTCACATAAAAGATATTGTCAGCAATAAAGTAAGAGAATCTGGTAGCTCTTTAGGCATGGGAGATAAAGGACAAGGAGGAATCCTAGATGATAACAAGCTTGTAAACATGAAAAACCAAATGATGCTGCCACAGAGAGAAAAAGTATAGACTCAGTTGCTACCAAGAAGCTTATACTCTTCTGAAGGAAATAAGACACAATCACACAGAATTCAAGAGGCAGTAAATGACCACAAGCTACATTGAAAGAAAAATCAAAGAGGGAGGAAAAGAAAAATCAAAATTGATGTGGGCTAGAGCAATTAAAGAAGGGGCTGATCACGGGGGCCTGAAGCCATTCTTCCTGACTTCATAGACAAAGTGGGACTTGAACCCCACCTGGAAGAATAGGCAGGATTTGGAGAGATAGAAGAGGGAGGCCCTTCCAAATAGGCACAAACAGTCTGAGAAAATTCGAAGGGAGAAAAGCATGTAGATGAGTGTGGGTGACTATGTTTGTGTGTGTGTGATCATGTATGTATAAGGAAAGTGACTGAGGAGAGAATCAATGTAATTTGCCGGGGCCCCTTGGCAACCATCACCCAGAGACTTGGGCTTTGACAGTATCCAGGGAGTACAGCTTGAAAGCGATGCTCAGGGACTCCATGGAGTGGAGCCTGATAAGAGTACGCTGAGAAAACACAAACAAAAAATAACTCCTAGGAGAAGAGCAAGGATAATTCACTAAAAATGGCCCTCGGCAAGATTGTCGGTAGGTTCCCCTCTGCCAACTAAGATAACATTTCAATGAAGGGCTCCCTAAACTTGGCCCTAGAAGCTTTTAATTGGCATCTTCTACTGTGACTGACATAGAATCAAATCTTTAGAGCTGAAAAGGACATCAGAAGTTAATCCCTCATTTTGTCTGTCTATCTATCTATCTATCTATCTATCTATCTATCTATCTATCTGTCTGTCTATTAATTTATTTTAAACCCTTACCTTCCCTCTTAGAGTTAATAGTGTATGTTGGTTTCAAGGCAGAAGAGTAGTAAGAGCTAGGCAGTGGAGGGTCACACAACTAGGAAGTGTCTGAGGCTAGATTTAAACCTAGGAACTCCCATCTACGCTATCAATCCACTGAGCCCTCTAGCTGCCCCCATTAACTTCTC
This sequence comes from Gracilinanus agilis, assembly GCF_016433145.1. Taxonomy (NCBI): domain Eukaryota; kingdom Metazoa; phylum Chordata; class Mammalia; order Didelphimorphia; family Didelphidae; genus Gracilinanus; species Gracilinanus agilis. The sequence goes on from NC_058131.1 coordinate 246,431,302, forward strand.
ATTTTATTTATTTATTTTTTAGCCCTTAACTTCTGTATATTGACTCCTAGGTGGAAGAGTGGTAAGGGTGGGCAATGGGGGTCAATTGACTTGCCCAGGGTCACACAGCTGGGAAGTGTCTGAGGCCGGATTTGAACCTAGGACCTCCCGTCTTTAGGCTTGACTCTCAATCCACTGAGCTACCCAGCTGCCCCTTATCTTCTCATTTTAAAAGGAATAAGTTATAGCATCAGGATCAGAACTCAAGGTCAATGACTCCAAATACTTATTTGAATGAGTGCTGGCAGGAATCTTCCCAAGGACTCCTGCCTTCACTGACTGTGTGGAATGGATGGTTATAGATGAATGTATAGAAGAAACAAGTAAAGCATGTACATCTTTCACAATTGGGCTGAGACAGGCAGTCTAAAGAGGCAGCTCGGGATAGTGGGAAGAGCCTTAGTCTAGGAATCAGGAGATCTAGTTACAGCTCTGTTACATGCTAATGTTCCACATGGGACAAGTCACTTCCTCTCTCTGGACCTCAGTTTCCTCCTTTGTAAAATGAGGAGGTTGCTTTAAATGAGTTCCTTAGTTCCTTAAGTTCCCACCTGGCTCTGACAGCTTATGAAATAAATGCCCTTGTTTCCCCAGAGCTCACACCTTTCAATACTAGCAGCATGATTAAACAAACCCTGATGGAGGAGGCTGTGGGGGCACTGTGACTCACACACTGGTTCCCTCCCTCAGAACCCCTCAAGACATCTGAATATTTCCAAGTGTGAGCTATTTTGCCTCTCTCACTGATTACCATAATCAATCCTAGTCTTAGTTTATATTCTAAGGATCCATTATACAATGGCCTTGAAGATTAAACTGTATCAAACTACTGTTACACCCCTTTTCCTCCAATCCACGCTGAGAGGCAGGGGGCTGAGGGGGTGTGTGTGTGAGAGAGGAGTGGAAGTAGCAGAGCCTATGGAGTGGGGAGAGATGGAAGATCCTGTCAGCTTCTGACGTTAGGCAATTTCATTGTGGCCAGGAATAGAGAGAAGTTCAGTCTTTGAAAATCTGTTGTTTCCTTCTGACTCTTAGGTAGATGCTTTCCTACCTTCATCGATCAACCTATTAATAACATAATCAGCCTCCATTAAGCACCTACTGTGTGTGAGAGACTACGCTAATGACTGGGGATACAATTATACAAATAATTAGTTGTTCCCCTAAAGGAGTTTACTATGTTCTATCAGGGAGCTGCAATATGTTCACAGATAAATATAGATAAATATCTACGAAATAATAAGATGAGTTCAGAATGTATATGGCAGGGAGTTAATTGTGGGAATCATAAAAGGTCTCTTAAAAGAGGTAATACTTAAGCCCTGGGGAAAGGGGCTAGAGGTCCCAAGAGGCAAAAGGTTAGTATAGTATTCCAGGAATGCAGGGAAACCTGAGGAAAGACCCAGATATAGGAGATGGAAGATCATATATGGTAATCAGTTTAACTGCTGAGTACAGTCCATGAAAAGGATTGGTTAGCCTAGAAAGAGGGGACTAAGGCGGACTGATCTTCAAATGCTGTACAGAAGAATTTGTATTTTATCTGAAGGGCAATAGAGAGTGACTGAGTTTCCTATCCCTCAGGTAGGAAAATAAAGTGGTCAGATCTATGCATTAGTAATACCAGTTTTGTAGCTGTTTGGAGGATGAATTTGAGAGGGGAGAAATTGGATGCTGGTAGTTACTATGGTAGTCCAGGCAAGATGTGATGAGGGCCTGGTCTTGGGAACTTTGATGTGCATTAAGAAAAAGAATCAGATAAGAGAGATCCTGAAAAGGTTGAGGCAGTAATGTTTAGCAGTTATTGGATATGAGATGTCACTCCTCAGCTGCTAATTTAAGTCACTGAAAAGAATAATGGTACCTTCAAAGAAACAGGGAAGTCAGAAGGAGTTGGTTTAGTGGGGGTGAGGGGAGGAGTTTTGGTCAGAATGAGTTTTAGATGCCTATGGGACAACCCAGGGGATGGGTCTTACAGAAATTTGTAACTGAAGGTCTGGAGCTTTGGACATATAGATCTAGGAATCATTCATAAATATGGTAATTAAATTCAAAAGGGGTGATAACATCACCAAGAGAGGGAACAGAAATAAAAAAAGAATGGGCTCAGGACCAAATCCCAAGATATATCCACAAAGAGAGTCCAGGACCCAGCTGAGAATCTTGACCAGTACTTTATTCTGAGAATTGGTTGGGGAAGTAGGAGAAAATAATAGGATGATAAATCCAGCATTAGAAGAAACCACAGAGCTTATCTAGTCCATCCACTTTGTTGTGAGGATAAAATGAGATATTTGAAAAAAATTTTGAACCTTATGTATCAAGGCTACCTACCTTTATAATTATCATTCTTTTATTATTATTATTATTGGCATTATTATTGAGGTGTTCAGAAAAGACTAGCACTTCTGGTGTGTGAGTTGCTGAGTCCTTTTCAGGGATGCTCATTAAAAAAAGAGTTGTAGGAGAGAGCCAAATGGGATAGTGGAAGATCCACTTAGGGATCTCCCTGAATACCCAGCCAGAATCTCCAGGTATTCTAACCTCCAGTTAATGAAAGTGAAGTAGAATCATTTTCTCTCACTGGGCCAGTTGGACAAACACCTTGGAGACAATTGATATATAAAATCAGTATCTCTTTTATTATAAGCGAGGATACAAACTGAGGATCAGAACAAGGGGTCCCTAACTCTAAGAGATCTAGCTATTCATGAAAAAACCCTCCAAGTCCCTCACAAGAGGGAGCCTTGTAGTCTTCCAGCTAACTTACCAGCTCCCTAGTTCTAAGTGTGTCCTCAAAAGCTGACTAAACTACCTATCTATGATCCTCAGTAGTTAGTTTGATATAGGCCAAAATCTGTCTCCAAAACCCATTAGGATTGCTCTCAAATGGCTAAGTCCACCCCAGGGGGTCTGACCCCTCAGGCAAAACCTCAGAGCCAATCTGACATGATTTTTAGATAAAACCCTTCTGGAAAGCACAGCAGGTATGATTAGATCCTTTTCTAGATATTCCCAATCAAATAGAGTACCTTCAAAGATGATTTAGGGGTTTCTCCTTCTCCATAGTCAGGCTGAGGTAGCTAAGCTCTGACAAGCTGCCTTTCCTCTACCTTTTTGGACAGGAATCCCCCCAACTCCTCCAAGAAGTCACTGACTCACCCAGTTGTCACTTCCAAACTGTTCCTCCTCTGCCTTCTGCCTGCCTAAATCCTTTCCTTTGAGTTCCTAGTGTGTGCCTTAAAGATAGCCTTCCACTTCTCTTAAATCTTATCCTATCTCTATCTTTTTCCCTTTTCATCATCCACCTCTGGTTGTCCATATTTCACCCATCTCTCACCTGTGGCTCCAAGAAGATGTGGCATGTACAGTAGCTGCATCCTGGTAAAACCATCTCAGTAGATTGGCCAAACCAGATTAAGGGTAACAGGCAGGTTTCAAACCCCTTAGTGAGTTAGGGAGATGTCTACCCCAAGCATGTGAAGATTTCCTCCAGTAAAATGGACAGATCAGAATGGTTTGTTTCAACAATCATGAAGACATCTGAAGCAGGTTTTGTGAAGAGCTTGGAGCTTTGTCAGAGTTTAAAAATGCCAGTCATCCACTGCATCCCAGCCCACTGACAGTCATCCTGACTTTTGTCTTGCCTCTGGAAGACAAAGAAAGGCTGATGACTTTATGCAACTCTGTCTCACTTGAAATTCAACGCACACACAAGTCCATGATGTCACCGGTCCTCTTCAAAATGAAGGACTAACAACAACAACTATTTACAGATGAAGAAACTGAGGTTAAGTGGCTCAGTCACAACAGAGAGATTTCTTTTTCTGTCATGGAGGAAAAAACATCCAGAAGCAGGGGTAGTCAACTGTGTCAAATGTTTCAGAAAGTTCAAAGATAAAAACTAAGAAAAGGTCATTGGTTTTGGTTGTAAGGAGACCACTGGTTACTTTGGAAAGAGTAGTTTCAGTTAAGTGATAAGAATGAAAAACAAATTACAAGGGCTTTGAAAGCGAGAGGTTGTTTAAAAAAGTATGAACAAGAAGGAACAATAGGCTGAGCATGTAGCCATTAAAGGGGGAGGGAAGATCATATTTTTCTTTCTTAATCTATATATGTATCTATTCGTTCATTTATTTTTAATATTCTTTTTTAAAATTTAGAGTTCCAAATTCTTTCCCTCCATTCTGTAGGGAGGGAATTATACATGTGAAGTCATGCAAAACATATTTCTATATTAACCACACTGCAAAAACAAAAAACAAAGCAAGAAGAATAAAGAAAAGAAAAGAAGTATTTTTCAATCTGTATTCAGCATTCATTGTTTTCTCTCTGAAGGAGAACAGTATTTTTCACCATGAGTTTTTTGCAATTGTCTTGAATCATGATCTTCATCAGAGTAGTGATCATGGTTGATCCTCATTACAAGTTCTTATAAGCATTTTGAGGTTTTCTAAAACCATCCTGCTCATCATTTCCTATGGCACAATTGTATTCCATCACAACCATTTACCACAACTTGTACAGCCATTCCCCAGTTGATGGGCATCTCTTCAGTGTTCAATTATTTGTCACCACAAAAAGAGTTGCTATAAATATTTATATATAAAGAAAAATGAAATGGATATATGTATATGCATTTGTATATATATACATATATCCATTTCATTTTTCTTTGATTTCTTAGGGATACAATCCCAATAGTGGTCAAAAGTATCTATGGTTCTATGAGCACAGTTCTAAATTGTTCTTCAGAATGTTTGGACCAGATCATGACTCTACCAACAGTGTGTTAGTGGAACTATTTTTCCATATAACCTCCAGCATTTGAGAAAAGATAATATCAATGGCTAACATTTATATAAGCACTTTAAGGTTTGTAATACACTTTACAAATATTATCTCATTTTATCCTTACAATAACCTGGGGAGGGTGGTGTTAATATTTCCCCCCACTTTTCTGATGAGGAAAGTGAGGCAAAGTTTAAATGATTTGTTCAGAGGGGTCACACAGCTAATAAATATCTGAGGCAGAATTAAAATCTAAGTCTTCCCAACTCCAGATCCAATGTTTAGAAAAAGATGTCTGGCTTTGGCTCTTTTTTTAAAAACCCTTACCTTCTGTCTTATTGGTATTAAGGCAGAAGAGTGGTAAGAGCTAGGCAGTAGGTTAAGTGACTTGTCCAAGGTCACACAGATAGAAAGTGTCTGAGGTCAAATTTGAGCCCAAGGTCTTCCATCTCCAGACCTGGTTCTCAATTCACTGAGCCACAGAGCTGCCCCCTTTTTTTGCTTTTTAAAAATCTCTTTCTGGGGGCAGCTGGGTAGCTCAGTGGATTGAGAGCCAAGCCTAGAGACAGGAGGTCCTAGGTTCAAATCCGGCCTCAGACACTTCCCAGCTGTGTGACCCTGGGCAAGTCACTTGACCCCCATTGCCTACCCTTACCACTCTTCCACCTATAAGTCAATACACAGAAGTTAAGGGTTTAAAATAAAAAAAAAGTAAAAAAAAATCTCTTTCTGAACACTATTCACATCCAGAGAAAGAACCATGGGAGCAGAAACACAGAAGAAAAACAACTACTTGATCACATGGGTTGATGGGGACATGACTGGAGATGTAGACTCTAAACGATCCCCTTAGTGCAAATATTAATAATATGGAAATAGATCTTGATCAATGACATATTTAAAACCCAATGGAATTACTCATTGGCTATGGGCGGGGGGGAGGAAGGGAGAGAAAGAACATGAATCATGTAACCATGGAAAAATATTCTAAATCAATTAATTAAATAACAAATTTCAAAAACAAACTAAAATAAAATAAAATACATTTCTTTCTCTCCTCTCTCTAATATCCCTATCCCCAAGTGCATGGACATTTCATATTTTTAAAAGTCCTATTTGGGGAAAGATTCTAACAGCTTTCCAGATGTTGAAATACTCATTCCTCAGAACCTGATTTCTCCCTTCATGATGATTCAGTAGTTGGAGACACACTCTCCTTGACTGGAGACAATCCACAAGGTGTTAAAAGAGAAATTAGCATGTTTTAGAGGTTCTCTCCCCAAAGCAATCAGTGGATTTTTAATATTGTAATTATGTGCATGCAGCCAGTACTTTTATAATGTACAAGGTACTTGGACATCCGTTATCTCATTTGATCCCCTTAATGCTCTCCTAGGCACCCAAGTTCCCATCCTTGGCTCATCTCCCCACCACCCTTCCCCTTACCTCTCATATCTGGTTGCCAAGACTTGTCACGTCTACCTCTACAACAGCTCTCACATCTGTCCCCACTGCAGTCAGAGTGGTCCAAAGGAAAGAATGACAGATTGGGAATGAGATGACAAGGAGAAATCCTACCTCTTAATACCTGTGTGACCTTGGGCAAGTTATTTAACTTCCCTGGACCGCAGTTTCACCATCTGTAAAATGAGAGGATTGAACTCCTCAGGTTTCTTCCGTCCTCAAGTGATCCTTTCTCTTGACTCATATGGTCATCCCTCTAACCCAGGACCAGATCACCTCTTGTCTGGAATACCATAATAGGCATCTAAGTGGCATGATGGATGGTTGGCTAGACTCAGAGTCAGGAAAACTTCATTTCAGAGAGTCACTGAGTGGGTCACAATGGATAAGTCATTTTGCCTTTCTCAGAATCAATTTTCTTCATCTGTAAAAAGGGGATAACAATGTTATGGGGATAAAATGATATGACATATTCAATGTGCCTTACAAATCCTAAAGTGTTATATAATGATGTGTTGTTGTCTTTGCAGCTGTGTCTGATTCTTTGTTTTGTTTTAAATCCTTACCTTTTGTCTTAGAACCAATATGTATTAGTTCTAAGACAGAAGAGTGGTAAGGGCGAGGCAATGGGGATTAAGTGACTTCCTCAGGGTCACAAAGCTAGGAAATCTTTGAGGTCAGATTTGAACACAAGACCTACCGCTTCTGTGTCTGATTCTTTGTGACTGACTCTTCATGACCCTATTTAGGGTTTTCTTGGCAAAAATACTAGTGATTTGTCATTTCCTTCTCTAGCTCATTTTACAGATAAGAAAATTAAGGCAAACAGGGTTAAGTGACTTGCCCAAAGTCACACAACTAGTGAGTGTTTGAGGTCTGATTTGTATTCATGAAGATGAGTCTTTCTGACTCTAAAATTGGCACTCTATCCACCAGGACACTTAGCTGCCCTATATAACTATTAGTTATTCTTATTATTGTTGTTGTTATTATATCTAGGATGAAAATCACACTCTGTTATACAAATCTTTATTATTCTCTAAACCAATCCCCTGTGTTTCTTCATTATACTCTTAAGTTTCAGCCATACTGGATTTCTTGATGTTTCTCAAATATAATTTCCAATTTCTGACCTCTTCACCTTTGCACAGATTGTCTCCCCTTCATTGGAGTGTTTTCCTCCCTTCCTTCCTTCAACTTTTTGGAATCAATCCCTAGTTTCCTCCACAATTCAACTCAAGAATCAGTTCTTCAAAAGACTTTTTCTGATCCCTTCTGTTGCTCTTTTTCCTGAGAAAATTATTTTGTGTCCTTTTTGTATTTGCTTATGATGTGTATATGTTGCTTCCCCTCCCCAGTAGAATGTAAGTTCCTTGAGGACAGGATGTATTGCATAATAGGTATTCAACAAGTGTTTATTAATTTGAATTGAATTGATTCTTGTAAGCAAGACTGGGCAAGGATCCCTTTTTACACTTAGAAATTTTATACACTTAGAAAATGAGTTAAGCAAGAAAACAAGTTGAATGACTTGCCCAAGGTCATGTGGGTAGTAAGAGATGGAGTTCAGGTCTGTTGATAAAATAATAATGGGTAATAGAATTAGAACAGAAAAGGAAGATTTGAATACTGAAAGAATGGAAGTTGGGAATAAATATGGACCCTCGAATAGGTTTTAGAATTTAGCTTGATCTCTTATTTGGGATTCTCTATATTTTGGAAATAATTCTAGGATGCACTTTGGAAGGTAGCACTTTCAGGTTTGCAAAGCGCTTTATATATGTTATCTCATTCAGTCCTAACAACAACCCTTTAAGTTAGGTGTGTAATGGGAGAATTTGGGAAAGGTGTGTGGTAAAAGGGGATTTTGGAAGGGAGGTTGTCAGAGACTTGCTAGGTAAATAATATGAGTTGAGGTAGGATGGAATAGTGAGATTCAGGATATAATATGAGGCTGAAGTCAGAGAGTATAACACTGAAGGTAACAAAGATCTTCAGGGAGAGAAGGAATTAATTTAAAACAGGCAAAGAGCAGCAGGGCTTATAGACTAGGACTTAGACTAAAGACAAACTGAGGGAAATAGACTGAATTGAAATTAACTACAGGCTTTAGTTAATTTCACAGGAAGGGACTTGTTTTGAAGTTACACCTTCCTTCAAGATGGATACCCCGGCTTCCCTTCAAGCCCAGAGTATGTTGGTTCTATTCCTCTTCTTCCTTTTTTTACTAATTAACTGACAAAGTAACTAACAGGTCTGTTTTAAACACAAAAGGGGTTTATTGTCTTCTCAGGTTAAATTGTCAGGTAAAGGGGATTAAAGGCAGCCCTAAAGGATGTTTAAAGAAACCTCAGGTGGGGGGAGGGAGGCAGAGATGGGGTTTGAGCAAGGTCCTGCCTTGACTCAACTCTCGAGTTGATCTTGAAATCAAAAGGGAATATGATGATAACTACCAAACCTCTCTAGATAAAGTACTGCCAAAGTATAGCTAAACCCTCACAGATTTGAAACTACTCTCTGATTCACTCTCCTTATACACTCCTCACAGACATTTAAGTAAGGGAAGGAAGATAGGGATATGAGGTAGGGTAAGGAGATTACAAAGGGTTTATCTAAATTTTCTCAAATAAAATATCTAAAAATCTCAAATAAATACTCCAAAGCTAGGCTAAATTTTCAGTCTTTAGAAAGGAGAAGAAGCAGCTCGGCTGGCCTGGCTCTCTCCACAAGGTCCCAGGTCCAACTGAAACTTTCTTCCAAGATTCTAAACTTCTAACTGACTTCAGAACTCAGCTAAAGCCTCTAAAAACTGTTATGACCCCCCTCTCTCTGTACTACAGGTGGTATTATTTTCCTCATTTAGCAGAGAAGGTATCTGAGGTTTAAGGATAAATATCTTGCCCAGGATCACACAGCTAGTAAGTATCCTAGGCAAGATTTGACCTTTGATCTTCCTGATTCCAGGATCCACACTTTGGACCCTGCATGGCCCACCAGGTTGAGCTGAGCTAAGGAACTTAGAATATAGACGTTAAATATCTTATTCAAAGTTACCACAGTGGTTAGAGGCAAATCTAGAGCCCAGCTCTGTTGCTTCCAATATCATTGTCCTTCCTCATTTCCATGTAGGTCAGCTGGCCCCTCTACCTCAAATTCCAGTGCCTAAAATGATGTTTTCCACATTCTAAATGTATATTTAATGGGGAAAAAAGTTAAAATCATATTCTGAGGCAAAATGTGACTTCAAAAGACCCTCTGCCCACTGACAATTAGGGAAGGCCATTCTTTTTTTTTTTTTTAATTTAAACTCTCATCAGCTATCTTAGATAGATACTAGGTACCAATTCCAAAGCAAAAGAAGCTAGGCAAATGGGGTTAAGTGACTTGACCAGGATCACACAGCCATGAAGTATTTGAGTCTTGATTTGAATGTAGGACCTCCCATCTCTGGGCCTAAAGACTATTCTTTAAGATGAATTTTTTTGGGGGAAAAATGCTTTTTTAGAAATTCTAGATTTCTACTTTGTCTTTCCCCTCTTCTAACACATTGATTTACTTTGTCATTCCATGCTTCTTCAGCTAAGCTGACCATATGTCTAAATTTTCAGGGACAATCCTGATTTAAAAAAAGAAAAAAATTATATACCCTCCTCCCTCAGTATAGTGGTGAGGGCAGTTTAGTGAGGAAGACCTGAGTTTAAATATTTCCTCATTCCTTACTAGCTGTATGGTCCTGGGCAAATCATTTAACTTCTTCTCCTCCTCTTTTTAAATCCTTATGGTCTGTCTTAATACCAGCTCTAAGACTTCAGAAGTTTGAGGGCTAGGTAAAGGGATTAAGTGACTTGTCTAGGGTCAAAACTTAATACCTGAGAGGTCATATTTAAACCCAAATCTTCCTGATGCCACACTGGGCTGCCCCTCATTTAATTCTTCTCAGCCTCAGTTTCCTCCTCTGTAAAATGGGGGAAAATAATTGTACCTATTTCTCAGGACTGTTGTGAGGATCAAATGAGATAACATATGTCAATATAACTTAAAAATGCTAGCTATAAGTATCATCAAGGCTTTGCAAAAATTACCATCCTTTTGTCAGACTAAGAACCCTGACTACTGCTTAGAAAATACGATCTCCTCTTCAGCCTTCCCTCTCTGCTGTCTCCTGGTTAGGTACTTGGCCTTCCTCCTTATGAAGAGTCATATTTTCCTCTACCTTCTACATGGTGAGGTAGAGCAGTCTGGGATGCAGGTGGCTCCTCTTGACTGAGTCACCTCTTCTTAATTACCCAAATGCATATATTTTCCATGACTGTGTCCTACTTTACAACTGAAAAGTCATTCTTATGCAGTGTGGTTTCAGTGCCACAGTTTGTCTTTTTCCCTTTAAAAAAAAAATCCTGAAAAGTATCACGAAAACAACGTAAGGATCATCCTGAGGGTTCTGTAGTAGGGGAAAACTGAGTAGACTCAGAGTTGGGAGCGTTGAGTCTAAGGTCTAGCCTCGGTACTTCCTCAAGGCAACTGTGGGCCAGTCCCCTGCCCTGGCCCACTTAGCTTTGGGGTTCCTCTACAAAGTAAGAACAATGACATTTCCTCTACCTGCCCCATATGGAGTCAAAAGAACTTGGTAAATCTGAAAGTATGACAAAGGCTTCGACTTCCTGTGACGGGTGACTCCCCATTGCCCCATGGAAAAATGACACAGCCCGCTGTTTGGCATTAGGAACCCTTTGTTGTCTTGCTCCAATGCCTCTTTCCCGACATTTCTCACTGCTTTCTTTCATGAACTCTATAATCCAGTCGTGATAGCCTACTTGATGTTTCCCACAGGGAACATTCACCCCTTGCTTCCATAGCTCTGTGCTGCTGGCTGTTGCCCATGTCCAGAATACACGAACACTCTTGCCTCATCTCTGCTTTGGGGAATTGTTTTTTGTTCAGTCGCATCCTACTCTTCCTGACCCCATTTGAGGTTTTCTTGGCAGAGATCCTGGAGTGACTAGGCCATTTTCTTCTCAGATTCTTTTTCCAGATGAGGAAACTGAGGCAAAAAGCCCTGGGTCACACAACGAGTAAGTGTCTTAGACTGAATTTGAACTCTGGAAGATGAGTCTCCAGGCTGGGCACTCTATCTACTGCACCACCTAGCTGATGCTCAAGTAAAGTATAAGCTCAAAGGGAAGCTGATCATTTAATTCATTTTATTTCTAATTTGTTCTTTATTTGGTGATTGTAAAGCCCATTACCTTGTCATTGAGCCAAGTGACCCTAGGCTCCTAAAGGCTGTATCAGCAGAGCAGATCACCCTAATCTGGAAGGGACTATTGGCTGAAGACCAACCTAAATGTACCAGAAAGCTGGCCAGCACATATTGTGTTTTTGGACGCAGGTATATTGGACCAATTGACTAATTGGTCAGTGGTAAAGGAAGCATTCCTATCAGCTAGGTGGCATAGTAAATAAAGTAAGAATGCTTATTATTATTATATCTAGCATTTACATAGCATCTACTTTGGGATAGGTACTGTGTTTGAAACTACAAATATTATATCATTTGATCTTTACAACAAGAGTGGAGATCAAATCCTGCCTCAGATATTTACTAGTGTTTAACCTAGACAAGCTCCTTAATCTTTCTCAGCCTCAGTATTCTCATTGGTAGAATGGGGGATAACAATAGCTCCTCTATCAGAGGGTTGTTGTAAGAATCAAATGAAATAATTTAAGTAAAGCACTTTGCATCCCTTAAAGTGCTATATAAATTAATATAGGGAAATCACAATTCTTTTGAAGTGCTAATGCAGCTTTGCTATTGTTGTGATTCAGTTTTCTTCTGTCCAACTCGTCAGGACCCTATTTAAAGTTTTCTTGACAAGATTACCCAAGTGATTTGCCCCGGGTCACATAACTAGTAAGAGTCTGAGGCCAGATTTGAACTTGTGAAGATGAATCTTCCTCATTGCAGGCCCGGCACTCTCTCCGTTGAAGCTACTTACCTCCTAGATCCATGTTGGCAAACCTATGGCACATGTGCCAGGGTGGGGGGGATGCTCCCTTTCCCCTCTCCACCAGGCCTGAGGACATTTCTCTCATTACCTGCCCCTCTGCCCAGCAGCTGAATGGGAGTGCTTCTTCCCTCCAAGTCTGGAGTAAGGCAGGGGCTCACATGTGACATGAGGGTACAGTTTGGGCACTTGGTCTCTAAAAGGTTTGCCATCACTGCCTTAGATACATAGTTTAAACCAGATTCTGGGATGGGGCAGGAGTCTGGCCTAATAATAATATAGATATTATTTATTATACATTGTCTAAGAATTATTCCTTTACCATCTTATTCAGAAGAGTTTATCCATGGCTAAACAGGTGAAGACAAATTGCATGTGGCCAGGACTTATGGGAAAGTTCATAGATTGCACAGTCTCTAAAGTCCCTTCATTTCTTCTTAGGAACCATGTTTTTATCTTACAGAGATCCACTTTAAGATGCAGTTTTCAGGAATATGTTGTGTCTAAAAAGGGGAAGTGAAAATATGGAATATTTGAATTGGAATCGAAATGGCTTCCCAAGGGAAGAATGTGCATAATCATTCTCAGTTCTCTAAAAATAAAAAGAGCTGCTTCTCCATAAGGACACCTTTGAAGTAGTCTTTTTTAGAGGCAGAGATATGGTTCAAATGACCTTTCAAGGTCCCCTCTGGTTTTAGAATTAAATGACTTTGGGCAAAGTCAAAAAGATCCTGGGAAAGCCAAGAGCAGATTCCATTGTGGGCATGAGCACCAAGCCTCAGGGTGGCTGCCCACCAAGGGCCTTAACTGTTCACCAAACATCGTTTGGCAATTCCCAAAGGCAAGTCATACCACGCTACTGGGAAATTTGACATACATTTGCCTTGCAAATCACAAAATTTGTTCCACTTTTGTGCTGAATTAATTTGAGTTCCACTTGTTTGTTCTAATTGTGCGTTGAAAGAATAACGTTCCTCTGGAGGCCCTGCATGAGGGAGAGCTGATTCACCAATGAGGCAGGATAAATGAAAACTCCTCAAACTGACAGGAGTTTTAGCCTAGTATTTAAGGGCTGTGCAGGCAGGGGGTTCCCCTCCTACCCTCTGGGTATTTGGGTCCTCCTGTTGCTTTCATGGAAGTTTGGCACAGTCTGACCAGCAGATACACAAGGAGGAAGCTGGAGAGTGGTGACATGAGACACCAACCATCTGGCCATTATGGTGCATGGCTGCATGATTGGGGCAAATGACTTCATATCTCTGACCTTCATTTCCTTCTGCAAAAATGAAAAGCTGACACTTCCTATCTTATGGGCTTTTAGGGAGGAAAGCACTTTGAGGGGGGAAAATGCTTAAAAGATGCCCTTATTGTAAAATGCTGTGGGAAAAGATGGCAGGAGCATGCCTAGAGCTGGGGTTTGGGCTCTATTTCTAGGCATGCATAATTAGTCTATAGCAGGACATGACTTTTTCATTAGGACCATAGATCTTAGTACCGGTGGGGACTTCTGATCTCCTTCTGATTGAGCCTTCTACTTTGAACATTCCTGTTGGCTATCAGATAAATAAAAATCTCATTACTCTGACATTTAAGATTTTCTGGCTGCATGGTGCAGTGCAAAAGGTAATGTATTGGAGTCAGAGAACCTGGGTTCCAATCTCAGCTCTATGATAATGAGTAAAGTTCTATGGAGGCTATATTTTTAGTTTAAAAATATTAATTCATTAATCTGCCACTTAGAAAAATCTAACTGGTCAATAGCTCTCTCACAGTCCAAACAGATGCCACAGAACTCAAGCCAGGCAGTCAGACTGGGCCAGAGAAAGAGGGAGAGCAGAGGCTTCAGTGTGAGCAAAATTAGTGGATTTGAAACTGTTCACCAAGGTAAACTCAGTAGTTCAGATCGATAGTAATGGCAATCTTTGGCAGAGGATTTCCAAGTATAGGGAACAAAGAAGGAAATCGATAGTTGTTGAAAAGGTGGCTGATTGATCCACAGGTATCAGGAGCTGAGCTCTGAAGATGATTCTCACTTCACAGTTCAAATCCAACTCCCCCATGTCAGTTCTTTGCACTGAATTCCACCCCTCAAGATTCTAAATGCTTTCACTGCTTGCCTTGGATTTCTCCCTTCTGTTCCTCCACTTCTCAGTTGCTTTCTATCTTTCCCAAATTTCCATCTATCAGTAGGTAGGAGGGCTGGGCCAGTCCCCTCCCCCACAAAAGTCCAATTTCCTGTCATGCAAGCCATTCTATATCCCTTCTGCCATCATCATTCAGTACAAGAAGTAGTGTGCAACAAGCATGCCAAAAGACTTGCCATGTGACTGCCACAAAGCAAGCTGCTGGGGACCCCCATCGTTGTGGTTGCCTCACCCCAACTTCATGACTTAATCAAGTCTTTGCTTACAGATAAATAAGGAGCTAAGGAGCGGGTCTCCACCTTGCCAATTTTTATAGTGAGACAAAAGAAAAGAGGACCCAACCCAGTTTCATAGCCTTGGGGAGAGATGGTTTTGTAGTTTTCAAAATTAATGCTCTTCTTGAGGTCAAAAGGGGAATTATTTCTCAAAAAATATCCCAATTCAATGTTCATTTTCCACACTACTAAGCATTACTCAACTTAGGTAAGCCATTTAACATTTCTGGGTCTCAGTTTCCTCATAAAATAAAGTAAGTTGGACTGGATTTCTACAATCCCTTCTATCTCCAAATCTCATGAATCCGGTCCAATCTCTTTCTCCCAATATTCTTCTTCCTTATAAATGGAAAGATTCTCTGTTCTCTGGAGAGAATAACTTATGTGCATGAACGTACTCCAGGGTTCTATTCTGGACCTCTTTTCTCTCTCTTCACTTGCTTGTAGATCTCATTGACTGTTGTGGATTTGACTAGAACCTCTATGGAGATGACTTTCTAGAAAGTCCTCCCATTTCCTCACAATCTAGTTTTCAAGCCTACCTCTTATCTGAAATTGCTCTTTCCAAGATCCCCAGTTAATACCATATTGTTAACTATACAGCCTTTTCCCTTTTCAGGTCTCTGAGTATTATATTCTATTAACTACCCTGTTCTTTTGGATACTCTCACCTCTTTGATTCTTATGATACTATTCCATTGTGGTTCTCTTTTTACCTGCATGACCATTTTTTTCTCAGTTTTCTTTGCAAGATCATCAGATCTGGATATCACTTAATTATCCTGGGACTCAGTTTCTTCATCTGTAAAAGGAGGGTTAATCTCTGAAGTCTCTTCCACTTTCTTTTTTTTTTAAGTGCTTACCAACTGTTAAAATTAAAATTCTCTGGGGACTGTATCTAAATTTGTAATTATCTATTAAATTTCAAAAAGCAGGCCAGAGAAAGAGAGAGCATGAGTCACGTGTGACCAACCATTTTCTTAGCAGCCTCCTCTGAGAGCCAGACCTATGCACACCTTCTTGCACTAGATTCCTGGCCCTCACTTTCTCCTGCTATTCCAATTTATGCGCTTCATGAAATCCTTTTCCAAAGCCTCTCTGGTTGGAGGACTCCAACCTCACTCTGGGCAAAGGTAAGGTCTTCTGGACCCTGAGAGTCATGAGACCTTTAGGGTGCTGCAGTGTGCATATGCCCAGCACTATCTTTCCTCTACCCCACTATCTTAAGTAGCTTGTTTGCCGATAAACAGGCTTTGTCAGCATTCTTATTTGACCAGAGGGAGGGTAAGAAACAGAGTTGTAACTTCAATCTTAATATTAAACCTTTTAAAATCCAAAGATTGTTTTGGGGTGCCAAAGTGCCCAGCATTTAACACATAGTAAGTGCTTAATAAATGTTTTTTGACCGATTGGCTTTTGTTCAAATATGTAATTTGGTAGACCCTATGTCAACATGCAAGACAATGGTATTGTGTTATTGTTGCCCATACTAGATCTCCAGTAACAATTTTTTGTTAGAATTCTGATGAAAGGGATATTGATTCTGGGTCAGGAAGGCAGAACCATGCATTCATCTTTTTTTTTTTTTTTTTTAAATTTTAAACCCTTAACTTCTGTGTATTGACTTATAGGTGGAAGATTGGTAAGGATAGGCAATGGGGGTCAAGTAACTTGCCCAGGGTCACACAGCTGGGAAGCGTCTGAGGCCGGATTTGAACCTGGGACCTCCCGTCTCTAGGCCTGGCTCCCAATCCACTGAGCTACCCAGCTGCCCCCTATGCATTCATCTTTATAATTCTCTCTCTCACTCTCTCTTTCTCTTCCTCTCTCTTTCTCTCTCTGTCTTTTTCTTTCTCTGTTTTTCTTTCTGTCTCTCTCCCTTTCCCTTCTCTCTCTCTCTCCCCACCTCTCTCTTTCCCTCTCTTTGTCTCTATCTGCCTGTTTCTCTGTCTCTGTCTGTCTCTATCTCTATCTGTCTCTCTGTTTCTGTCTTTCTCTCTGTCTATCTCTGTCTCTCTGTCTCTTCCTCTCTCTCTCCAGCAAGCATGCTCTAGTAAAAAGATATGGCATCTAGGGGGCAGCTGGGTAGCTCAGTGGTTTGAGAGCCAGGCCTAGAGACAGGAGGTCCTGGGTTTAAATCCGGCCTCAGACACTTCCCAGCTGTGTGACCCTGGGCAAGTCACTTAACCCCCATTGCCTACCCTTACCACTCTTCCACCTATAAGTCAATACACAGAAGTTAAGGGTTTAAAATTAAAAATAATAATAATAATAATAATAATAAAAGATATGGCATCAAAGGATGTGGGTTGTAATTCCAGCTCTGCTGCTTTTGAGATTCTGAGGAAATCAATTCATCTAGCTGAGCCTCAATTTCATTATCTATGAAATTTCTTCCTGTTTCTAAATTCAAAGATCCTTGAATATCAGGTTCTCAAATATAAGAAGATGGGGGAGACACAGTTACCCAGCAGTTTGAAAAAGATCTGAGGGCTTAAGTGGCCTGCTAGTTCAATGTAAGTCAGGAGGGTGGTTCAGTAATCAAAAAAGCTAATGCAAACTTGGGTAGCCTTGAGAGGGGCATCACTTCCAGATATTAAAAGATCATCATTCTTCTGCATGTACCTTGCCCTAGTTAGACTCCACCAGTTGTATTGTGTTTAGTTCTAGGTGCCAAAAAAGGACATCAATAAGTAACAAAGAGTGACCAGGAACCGGGGAAGGGCCTTTAATTTAGTTCATGTGAGGATTCCTTGAAGGAACTAGAAATTGGAGAAAAGAAAACATCTGCTAATTTTTCATGTATGGGAAGGGTTACCATGTGGAAGAATCATAAGGCTTGTTCTGTTTGGATCCAGAAGGCAAAATTGTGAGCAACAGGGGGGAGTAAGTAAGGCCCCTTTGGGCTTGATGCCACGAAAGACTTCCCAATGATTCAAGCTGTCCCAGAGTGGGATGGACTACCTCTAAGTGTTCCTTTCAGTGGAGATCTTCAAGCAGAAACTGGATGACCACTTCTCAGTTATGTTATGGTGGGTCCTTTGGGGATGTGGATTGGTGCAGATGGCCACCAGTATGGTCCCTTCCAGCTTTCAAATTCTATGAACTTCCAATCAGACATTGTATTTTGTTTAAGCCTTTCTTTGCTTTATGTTTACCCCTAAAAAAAGCTCTGGGACTCAGAAGTCATGTGAAGTCCAGTCATGAGATACCTCTGATAGCCAGATACAAGATCAGGCTCTCTCAGTCTTCAGAAGCCACAGGAAAAAGAGGAAGGCATTAGCCTAAGATCCTTGGGGACTTGGCAAGATGTCACTCTTTCTGAGAAGTTGACACATGTCAACCTGATAATGACACTTTTTTTTCCATCTCCACTCCAGCTGCAATTATTCAGAGGAAGCTCAATGAGAGAGCTGAGCTCTGGAGTTGTGGTTATGCCCACGCTCTAGGTCCAGGCCCTGGATTTGTTCCCCCCTGTGGGGTCAGGTGAGCACTTGACTGTCTGAGAGCTGATTTCAGCCCCACTTTGTCGAGCTGGCACTATCTTGATTGCATGAAGTATCTAGGATGCATGCAAATTGCAAGAATTTTTTAACAGATTTCTAGTGGGAGGCATCCTGCATGGGAAAAATACTTTGCACCTTCCAGGGGAACTGAGGAAGCATTCTTCTGCTCCAAGGAAATAAGCAGTGGTTAGTTTTATTTTTTCCTTCAGTGCATTTTGTGCCTTTAGATCAGCAAGGCACAGCCTCCACACAGAGCAGTCTGTTCACAGGCTTGTGGTGCCAGATGACTGGGCAAGCTTTCTGCTCTGCTCTTCCTCTCTGACCTCAGTCTGGAAAAATGCAGGTTGTTGCACAGGCCTCTGTACGAGGTCTGGTTTTTAAACCCATTTTTCCATTTACTATCTCTTCTCCAAGTAAACGCTATTGCTATTGTTCAGCCATTTTCAACTCTTCACGACCCCATTTGGTTTTTTTGTTTTGTTTTGTTTTTTGGTAAAGATGCTAGAGTGCTTTACCATGTCCTCCAGCCCATTTTACAGATGAGAAAATTGAGGCAAATAGGAGTTAAGTGATTTGCCCAAGGGCACACAACTAGTTAGTATTTGAGGTCACATTTGAACTCAGGCCTTCCTGCCTCTAGGTCTAGCACTCTATGTACTGTGCCACTTAGATACCCAAGCAAGCTCTTAAAATGCAGCACAGGCAGGGTTCCAAAGATGGTGTTGGGGGAGGACTCCCAAAATTGAAGAGTGTACAATCTAGCCTGAGTAACTTTTTAATTTAGCTTTTTTTGTGCCTCCTCCTTATCTCTAGGACATTCCCTCCCTTTACTTCTCCAACTCCACCTGATTCTTGTCTTTTTTAGCGAGCTGTCAGCTGATCTCTAAGTAAAACAGTAGCTGGTATCTTCCATGTGCTATATCTCCCAGACAGTCAGACAGACAGACACAAAGAAAGACAGAGACAGAGAGAGACAAAGAAATAGAAACAGAGACACAGACAGAGAGACAGAGAAAGAGAGGATGAGAGACAGAAAGAGAGAGAAAGAAAGGGAGGGAGAGAGAGAGAGAGAGGGAGAAAGAAACAGAGAATGTGTGTGAGAGAGACAGAGTGTGAGAGGGGGAGAAGGAGAAGGAGAGAAAGAGAGAAAGAGAGGAAGAAAGAAAGAGACTAAGAGGGAGGTAGAAAGAGAGGAGAAAGAAGGAGGGAAAGAGAGGGAAAGGAAGAGAAAGACAGGAAGAGAGAAGGGAGTGAGGGAGAAAGGGAGGGAGAAGGGGAGGGAGGGAAAGAAAGAGGGAGATAGAGAAGGAGAGAAAGACAGAGACAGAGACAGAGACAGAGTTGTCTATGCCTCTGAAAGTGATAATACTAAGCCAATATCAGTTAGTGCAAATGAATTTGTTGAAAGGTTCCCTGAAACTCCGAGAAATGAATCTGAAATGGCAAAGCTTCAGGCCCAGAGGACAGATCAACAGTAGCCCTTAAATTATATTACATAGAATTTGTTGTTGGCTAGTGACCCCATTTGGGGTTTTCTTGGCAGAGATACTGGAGTGGTTTTCATTTCTTTCTCCAGACCATAGTACAAAGAAAGAAGCTAAGGCAAAAGTTAAGTGACTTGCCTAGGGTCACAAAACTAGTAGGTCATTGAGTGCAGATTTGAACTCAGGTCTTCCTGACTCTTTGGTTTAGCATTCTATCTGCTGTGCCACCTATCTGCCCCAATTAAGCCCAATACCATTGCCTATTCTGCTTCAAATATGCCCCGCCCTACAGTGTTCATGTGGAATGGTGGGTGAAGAGTCGCAGGTTGTTCAATAGTTATAACACCCTGCCTTCAGCACCCACTCGAGGATGCATCTATGGTAGCTGCCCCACTCGTGCCTCTTAGTAAGAAGCTAGCTTTTCCCACAATTCACTGATTTGCCTTTAAATTACATTGATGTTTTCTACAAAGTTCTAAATAAAGCACCTCCTGATTCTATCTGTGCTTAGATCAAAGACTCATGAGTATGAGCGCTGGGAGGAACCTTAGGAAACAGTGCTAGAACTTGATGGGACCTCAGTAATACCTGAACTAGAAAGGACCTGAGAACACAGGAGGTCACATCTGGAGAAGGCCATTAGAACAAATGTTAGAGCTGAAAAAGAGTCTTTGGGATCCAGGGGCCTAACCAGGCCATTTTGGAAGGGAGCAAACAGACCTAGAGGGATTGAAAGAGTCCCGAATCTGGAATCAGAAGGTATGGATTTGAATACTGCTTTTGCTTCTCTATACAAAACTTTGGATAAGTTGCTTAACAGCTCTGGGTCTCAGTTCCACCATTTGCAAAAAAAGGACCTCTAAGGTTCCTTCCTCCCAGGGCAGCTAAGGGGTGCAGGGGAGAGAGTGTTGCTCCTGAAGTCAGAAGACTCGACTTTATGAGTTTGGATCTCGCCTCAGACAGTGATGAGCTTGTGTAGCCCTGGGCAAATCACTTAACCTTTTTTGCCTCAGTTCCTCATCTATAAAATGAGCTAAAGAAAGAAATGGCAAACAACTCTAGTGCCTCTGCCAAGAAAGCACAAATGGGGCCACAGAGAGTCAGGCATGACGGAAAAATGACTTAACAACAAAGCGTTCCTTCTGCTATAAATCCCATAATCATTTGAAGTGACTTTCCCATATTCACACAGAATTAATGGCAAAGCCGGGACTCATAATCAGGAATTTTATGCCCTCATACAATCCCCTACAATACTTCTACTAAGTTCTAAATGCTGTCACTAATTTCTTGACTTACCTGGCTTAGACCCTTTCAAAATCTTCCTTCTCAGCTGATCTCTTAGGAATGCAAATAGTTGGGGGCAGCTTGATGGCTCAGTGGATTGAAAATCAGGACTAGAGACAGGAGGACTAGCTAGACAGGACACTTACTAGCTGTGTGACCTTGGCCAAGTCACTTAATCCTCATTGCCTGGCCCTTACCAAGTATTGATTCTAAGACAGAAGGCAAAGGTTAAAAAAAAAATTTACTGTCAACTAGAACCAATAGAAGTTCTCTCAGGGCCAGCCCAGTTGAAGACCCTGTGATATGTCTCTGCAAGGCTTTCTTTCAGCCCTCATATCCACCAAACATGCTCTGGATAGCTAGATCCAGGGGAAACAGGAAACAGGCAGCAAGGACTAGAATTAAAGCAGCCAGAATGCTCAAGAGATCCAAAGATGACTCATCCTTTTATTTTTTTTTAAACTTTCTTTTCTTAATTTTCACATTTCCAAGCTGGAACAGGCTGATATTTAGACTTGCCAATAGTACAGTCAGCTAAAGGGAGAATGAAATTTTAGTCTGGAATGTGTCCAACTTTGGCCCATAGGACCCTTTAAGCACTCAAATCTCTGCTCCCACTTTGTCATTGCCTCTGAATAGAGATAAAAACAAACAAATAAATAAATCTGTGCGAGTGCCTGGTGGCGAAGGGTGGCTCCCAGAAAGCCTTAGCAGTAACTCTAAGGCGCCAACTCATCTCAAAGCCCAACATGCTTCACCACAGAAATAGGTTTGGGCAGCAAAGAAGATAAACTGCTCCAAAGAAGCAAATGTCATTTTATTTCATAACTTCTTTTTTTTTATCAGCACAATCTGAAAGTGGCTGCTATCTCCAAAGGAAGCTTTGTAGGCCTCGTCTGGCAAATGCCATCATAGTTAGTACAGAAGTTGAGTTTAATAGAAGTTTGTTTAAAAAAAAAACACAACAAAAAACAGCCTGTCTCTTTCCCCTCCCTTTGCCAATCTCTGTTATAGTTTTTTGTTTTGTTTTGGTTTTCCCCCAAGAAATGTGAGTGAAAGATTGTCATTGTAAAAATCTCATCTGCCTTGCTTTGTGGTGATATTCAAAGGCAATTCACATTAAATCCCTTCCCCAGGGTTTGCCACGGGAGAAGGATTGAGAGGAGGAAGGGCACAGAATTATGTGATGAGAGAATTACAGGAAGCGACAGTTTTGAAAAAAATGTATCGATAAGACATTTCTTTATTTAAAAAAAATTGAATGAATGAATCAAGCATTTATTAGGCATTTACTATGTGCAAAACCCTATCTTGTCACTGGAGATACAAATAAAAAAGTAGTCACACACAAGCCTAAAAATCGATGAGAGAATTAGTGTTTCACCATGATACTTTAAAGCAGTGGTTCCCAAACTTTTTTGGCCTGCTGTTCCCTTTCCAGAAAAAATATTACTTAGCACCCCTGGAAATTAATTTTTTTAAATTTTAATAGCAATTAATAGGAAAGATAAATGCACCTGTGGCCATCACTGCTTCCCTAGATTGCTGCAGCACCCACCAGGGGGCGGTGGCACCCACTTTGGGAATCACTGCTTTAAAGGATTCAGCAGGATCCCTGACCATAATGCAGGTTCTTCTTTGGAGCTTCCCTATCTGTGGAGTTTTCTCAGATCAGGCTACACGGTATTTTAGCAGAGGAAAGAAGAGGTATATTTGAGCTTCAAGTTTGGGTTCTTTTTTTTTCTTTGCCGGATATATAGGAAGTATGAATTATGACCAGGCACCACTCTGCTACCTCCTAGAAAAAAAGCTCCTCAATCCAGCCCCTGCTAGATCCTTCAGAGAAGTGTTCACTACATTCTACTTTCCTGAAGATATCAAGGAAAGCATCCCAGATTAAACAGGAGTAGAGCTGAAGTGTAGGCATAAGGAATATCAAAACAGAATAAAGCCTTAAAGATAATTTTGCTCAACTTCATTTTACAAGTGAGAAAAATGAGTATCACAGAGGGGAAGTGACATATTCATGATCACATAGCTAGTAAGTGGTAGAGGTAGTTCTCAAAGTCAGGCCTTTTTACTATTCTAGTATGTCACCAAGGCAGAGGTGAGATGATCACTTGTTGGCCATGCAGTGAGAGGATTCGTTCTTTAATCATTGGCTAGATTTGGATAACTGGGTACTGTAGTATACAGAATTGGGGGATAGTTTTTTCTAGCTTTGGCTGAGTTCCAAAATCAGTTGGGCTCTTAGAATCTTGAGGAGAGAGGCAGTTGACTGGATCTTCCGTGGAGGGAGGAAGTCAATGAGCGAGCTCTTAGATTATCTAGCTTCAATATTGAAATTTAGCCTAGCATTGATATATTTACTTAAGAAATTATTATTTAGATAGACCCTTTATATCTTCCTTTCCTAATACCACCCTGCCTTCCCTCCCTTACCTTAGTGGCTGTGGAGTTTATAAGGAGAGAAATTAGAGAGGAGTTAAATCTGTGAAGAGTTATCTAATTGACAGCATTATTTATAATTTAATCAAATCATCATTTATTCCCTTTAGATAGCATTTTGTAAAACTGAGTAAGGCAGGTCCTTGCTCAGATTCCATCTTTACTTCCCTTCCCCCACCTGAGGTTCCTGAGATAACTAATAGGGTTTTCCTTTGATCCACCTTCCTAACAACATCCTTCAAACAAATAAATCCTTTTGTGTTTTAATAGTCAAAAAAAACCCAAACTATCCCCCAATTCTGTATACTACAGTACAGACAATCTACCATTAAAACAAATAAGCATTACAGAAAGTTTTACATACATCAACTCATTTCATCCTCATCGTAGCTTAGTGAAGTAGGTTCTAGGACTATCATTATCACTTGTCTTATTGATAAGAAAATGAGGTTAAGCAGTTAAATGACTTGTTGTGGTTATATGCATTATTGATCTTTCATATAGGATAGTTTGTTTCTTCATTAGAATCAGAAAGACGTCAGGGACCATATAGTTCAATTCATGTGTATTCAGGAATTTCAACTAAAATATATCCACAAATAAGCACACACACATACCCCTTGAGGATGCCCACTGAAAGAGAACTCATGACCTTCTAAGGTAGTTCATTCCTCTTCTGAGCAGTTCTAATTATTTAGAAATTTTTTTCTTGATAAGCAAGATGATTTCAGAAAAGCTGAAAAGATCTGCGGGAACTGATGCAGGGAGAGATAAGCAGAACCAGGAGAACATTGTACACAGTAACAGCAATACTGGAGGATGATTAACTGTGAAAACTTGGTTATTCTCAGCAATGCACTGATCTGGGAGAATCCTGAAAGACTGATGACAGGGAATGCCCTCTCCCTCCAGAGAGAGAACTGTTGACAGAGTCTTTCACAGCAGTGTATTTTTGGTTTTATTTGGGGGTTTTGGTTATATATGAGTTTGCTCTTACAATAATGACCAATTCGGAAATGGGTTTTGCATGACAATAAAAATGAAAAGAAAAGAGAAATTTTTTCTTGATAAAATCAAATTAGGCATACAATGTCCACAATATTCCTGCAATCTAGTAGTCTAGTTGTCTTGTCAATAGTTAATTATAATAATAGCTAGCATTTTCATAGCACTTTGGGGTTTGCAAAGCCCTTTGTGTGTATATTTGTGTACACATATATAAAATGACTGTTTATATTAAATGATTATAATTCATAAAGCATACATATACATGCACATGTACATTTGTATATACATAGATATACATATATTAAATGACTATACATATATGTATATGTGTGTGTATGTGTATGTTCATTTAATCTTCAAAACAAGGTAAGTGACATTATCTCCATTTTATAGATGAGGAAATCAAGGCTGAGAGGGGTTAAATAATTTTTCCGAAGGTGACCGGTTTCCTCAGTTGTAAAATGAGTTGGAGAAGGAAATGCCAAACCATTCCAGTATCTTTGCCAAGAAAACCCCAAATGGGGTCATGAAGAGTCAGACATGATTGAAAGGACTGAATAACAACCTAGCTGGCTTCTGAGGCAGTTCTTCTTGATTCCCATTCCAGTGATAAGGAGGAAATAGCTCGTGTTCATGTTGTGCTTATAAACATGAGATCATTTGTCCTTACCTCAGCTTGACAAAGCAGGCACTATAGGTATCCTGATTCCTATCCTACTGATGAGGAAATATATCACTGCGTAATTCTCCTCACCCTCGACACTTACTTGGAGGGCAGCTTCCAGCCTTCTGCCCTCTTTTCAGTGGCTTCCCTGGCTCATCCTCATGGCCAATGGCTAGGGCAAGCTGCCTGTTTGTCATACTGGTTCACTGTCTCAAAGGCTCAGTTTCTGTGGGCAGCTTTATTTAGGATGGGTCCCGTCTTTTCTAGAGACAACACGGAGCAATATTTTCAGGTGCCCTAATCGGGAGTTGGTACATTCTTGCCCTACCTAATGTGGATAAGAGCAAAAAAGTCTATACACAAGCAAAAGTCTAGTTAGCTAATTAGATCCATTTATCTTACTTATTCTTGTTACTATTTGCCAGATAGGTCCTTCTATCTTCCTGAGTAGTTGTAGGCTTTATGTTCCTCCCAGGGAGCCTTGGGTTTGTTGTGGTCATTTTTTCTGTCGCATTTTAACTCTCTGTGACCTCATTTGGGGGTTTTCTGAACAAAAGATAGTAGAGCAGTTTACCATTTGCTTTTCCAGCTCATAGCACTTTAGGGTTTGCAAAGCACTCTGTGTGTTTATTTGCATATATATATATATATATATATAT
>NC_058131.1:246459648-246468787 GCF_016433145.1 Gracilinanus agilis
AGTGCTTTGCCCAAGGTCACACAGCTAGAAAATGTCTGAGTCCAGATTTGAACTCAGGAAGATGAACCTTCCTGACTCCAGGCCCAGAATTCTAACCACTGCATCACCTAGCTACTCAGGGGTGTGGTAGACAATGCTTAATTTATTTAGCAAGCAGAACTGGACACATGAGAAACAAAGCTACAAAATGAAAACCATTTATCTTCTTAGATTTACCTGCTTTCTTTTATCTTCACAGAATCACTGATTTAAATCTGGAAGTGATCTTTAAGGCCACCTATTCCATCCCTTTTATTTTACAAATGAAGTACTGGGCACAGAGTGATTGTAATTGTCCAGTGTCACACAAATAGCAAGTGGCAGAGTCAGGATTCAAACTCATATCCTCTAACTTAAGCCAGCATTCTTTCTACTGTACCAGAGTCTCAGAGCTAAACAGACCCCAGAGGCCATCTAGTCCAACCCACACCTAAAGAACAATCCCCCCCTACAACATACTGACAAGTGGTCCTCCATCTTTGCTTAAGGACCTCTAGTGAGGAAAACATCATTACTTTCTAAGGCAACTTATTCAATTTGAGATAGCTGTAACTGTGAAGAAGATTTTTTTTTTAAACATTAAACCAAAATTTTCTTCTTTGTATCTTCTACCCATTGTTCATAATTCTGCCCTCCAGGGCTGAGTAGAGTAAGTCTAATCCCACTCCTGTATTATATCTCTTTGAATACTTTAAGACAGCTATCACAGAATCCCAGCTTTCGTTCCATGATTCTCAGGGAGGAACCATTGCCAATGGAATCACGGATCCTTGATGTTTTGAAGCGTGCATAAAATCATGCATATCATAGTCAGAGGAGCTAAGGAGACATATTTCCCCTCTTTCTTTTTCCATATGCCAATGATGACTTGTTCCCCAATACCTTGCCTCCTTAGTTACAGAAAGGAGTGTGCATTTTCTAATACTCAATGGTATTTCCTCCTCTTGCAGTTGATAACAATTGTTTCCCCATAAGCTTCACATGGTATTTTATTGTTAAATTTGGATGCATCTATCATGTGTGAGGTCTATGAGTGCTGTCTGCAATTTACAGGTTAGATTCTGTGGTGAACACCCTAATGTCAAACTCCCCAAAAACTCCAGCTTGGGAGCCCTCACCAATGTTTTTACCTATATGATCAGGCAGAGGACACAATTAGTTTTAAGCAAAGATACTGAAATAGCACAAATAAGAGAAATAGTAATGACACACATCTCCCAGGGGCACACTCTGTCACAAATATTCACAGCATAGTGGGAAGAGTAGAGACATACTCTTTACTTTTATGATATTCACCATCATGTAATAAAATTGAATTTATAAGCTTTGCTGCATATGCATATTTTTTGCTTTTAAACTTTGTTTTACAATTACATGTAGAAACAATTTTTAACAGTCTTCTGACATTTTACAATTCAGATTCACTTCCTCCTTCCTCAGGTGGTAAATAGTTTGATAAAGGTTATCCTAGTGCTTTCATGCAGAATATATTTCCATAATGCTCATGCCCTTATAGAAGACACATATCACATCTACAACACAAAAAAAAAGAAAGAAAGAAAACTCATGAAGGAAATAAAGTGGAAGATGGCAGCTTTGATCTGCACTCAGACTCCAACAGTTCCTTCTTTAGCTCTGGAGAGCATTTTCATTATGAGTCCCTTGAGGTTATCTTGGAAACTTACTTTGCTGATACGAATTTCCTTCACAGTTGATCATCGTACAATATTTCTGTTGTTATAAACAGTATTCTGGTTCTGCTCACTTCACTTTGCATCGATTTCTACATCTTCCAGGTTTTTCTGAAATCATCTTGTCATTTCTTATGTATTCCATTACAACTATATGCCAAAACTTGTTCAGTTATTCCCCAAAGAGATGGACAGACACCCTGTCAGTTTCCAATCTCTTTGTCACCACAAAAAGAGATGCTAAAAATATTTTTGTACAAGTAGGTCTGTTTTCCTTATCTCTGATCCCAGTGGTGGTATTGCTAGCTCAAAGAGGAAGCATCGTTTTATGGCCTTTTGAGCATTTGAGAGCCATATTGTTCTCTAGAATGGTTGTATCATGTCCCAGTTCTGCCAGCAATGTATTAGTGTTCCAATTTTCCCACATCCCCTCCAACATTTGTCATTTTTCTTTTTGGGCATGTTAGTCAGTCTGATAGGTGTGGGGTGGTAACTGAAAGCTGTTTTAATTTTAATTTTAGATATACTTTTTTTTAGACCCTTTCTTTCAGTCTTATAATCAGTTTTGTGTATTGGTTCTATAAAAGGGAATTCTTTATTCTCTTTGTCTATTTTGAGTTAACACTTTGTTATCAAGTAAGTGAATTCATAAGTTTGGCACCAAGGCAGAAGAGCAATAAAGGCTAGGCAATGGGTCACATAGCTAGGGAGTATCTAAGGCCAGATTTGAACCCAAGACCACCTGTCTATAAGCCTGGTTCTTAATCCCCTGAGTTACCTAGCTGCTCTCTAGAGATATACTCTTGAAGTATATTCATAGAAAAACTTGTGGCCAGGGCACAGATATGAAGCAACGACACAAATCTCTGGCTCTTTAGAGCCTCTGAGACATGGAAGACCCCAAGATCACCCACTCCATCCAAAGACAATGCCAATCATCTTGACTTTTGTCCAACCACTAGACTTTGAAACCTCTGGAAGAGAGAGTGAGGCCAAGGACTTTGCACAACTCTGCCTCATTTAAATCAAACTCACAGGCAAGTTAGGACATAACCCCATGATGTCATTGGTCCTCTTCCAAAAAGAAGGACAAACAACAACAACAATTGAGCTCTTTTGCTGATGTCACTGTGCTGCCTCTGCTAGGGCCCCTGGTTTCTTAGTTCCAGCTGGATGGACCTGTTCTCTGTTATAATCTCTGCAGTATGTTGCACCACTGGGCATAGAGTCTGCATGGAGTCTACCCTAGCTAAAATCCCTGGGTAGCTCTTCCCAAGAGAACATGTATTGCCGTGCTCTCTTACTTTAAAGCCTAGAGGTAATTTTTTTCAACTCATAAAAAAGGCATAAAACCCCTTACCCTAGGACCAGCAGAACCCATCTCCACACACTTTCTTCTTACTTGGTTTTGATTTCTGTTGAGTCCTATCTTCTTCCCAGCAGGTCTTTAGACCAAAGAGCAGAGTCTCCTAGCTATCTAGTACCCAGCAGGCCAAATGGAAAGGGAGTTGTGGAAGGCAGCCATGGGAGAACTGATAACAAAAGGGAATTCCTTTTAGTTTTTTTTTTGGCATAGAGGAGTCCCCTCTTCCCCCAACGAAGACACTGCCTCTAACTCCAATGGGCCAGGAATGCCAAAGTCTGAGCATTCTAATTCAATGCCTCTATGTCACTCAAGGCTCACATTTATGTAGGGTTTTTAGATACAGTGCTGATATGGCACTCAGAGGAGACTGCCTGGTTACCAGTGAAGCAAAGCAACAGGGTTGTCTGTACCACTCAAAGCATGGTATTCTCTGAGTTACCTAATAAGGCATGAGGAATGCAGGGCAGAAACTTAACTCTTAACTGTGCCCACAGCGACAGGCATCCAGGAAAGAGGGGTAACATCAGGTCTCCAGGTCAGTTAAGTCCTGGCACACATGCCACTTATAGGCTGGGGCCACACTGGTCAAACTGGTTTTGGCTCACATGACTTGAGGCATTTTCTGTTTTTCCAGACTCTTCTTCCTGAGCATGGGACCTTCAGAGATCTCATGGTGGCTTATATTGATTACTTCTTAAATGTCCTATTTTCAATCTTTGAAGGCTAGACTATCCACCAGGAATGATTATTTACCCAGTGACTACCAAACACTACTATGAGTTCAGGATTCCCCAGTTTTTCAGATGAATGGACAGAGAAAAGGTACCAAAGAAGCTAACGCCCATGGCCAAGATCAGAGTCTCTTCTGCAAGCCCAATCTATAATCCTTGCCTTTTTGCATGCAGATAAAGGCAGCCCAAGGATTACAGAAGCAATATTTTTGAGCAATATTTTGTTATATCTTACTGTGTTGATGTGTTATCCTTCTACTAGTTTGAAAGCTTCTAGATATCAAGAGGAACATCTTATTCAGACTTTATATGTTCTCTTGTGCTTAGAACAGCATTCTCTAACATATCCCAAGTTCTTAATGAGTGCTGTTCAGTCATTTTGGTCATCTCTGACTCTTCTTGACCCCATTTGAGGTTTTCTTGGCAAAGATTTTGGAGCGGTTTGCCATTTCCTTTTCCAGCTCATTTTATAGATGAGGAAACTGAGGCAAACAGGGTTAAGTAACTTGCCCAAGGTCACACAGCTGGTCAATGTCTAAGGCCTGATTTGAATTCACAAAGTTGAGCCTTCCTGACTCCAGGCTGGGCACTCTATTCATTGCATCACCTTAAGCCCTTTCTTAATAAATACTCGTTTAATGAAAGAACAAATGGATAAATGAGATGTATTACGTGCTTCATCAGCCACTGATAGATGCTCTTGGCTATAGAGCAAATGTACATTGATGAACAATAAGTAAATTTATTACTTATGCTACAGTTTATCTCCTCCATTACTAATTTTTCATTTAATTAAGGATCCTTGCTTCAAAGAGAGGTGTTAGACCAGGTAAGGAATTGATGACCCTGGGACTATGGTAGGAAAAGCAAACAGACCTATGAAACAGAAACATGCTTTTAAGTTCTTGATCATCTGAATCAAGACAAAAATTCAACTTAAATTAAAAAAAAATTTGCTTAGAGAAAAACAACCAGACTTCTCTAATTATTTTTGCTAATTAATAGAGTAGATATTTCCTAGAGGACCTGTTATGTAAAAACCATTGAGGTAGGAGTGGGGCAGAAGGGGAGAAAGAGAAAGGGATAAGACAAAGTATAAGAAATTATTATCATTAAGGAGCTTGAGGAGAGAAGACATATAAACAAGGAAAAAGTAAACTAATAATAGGACTTTAAAAAATCCTACTATTAAAAAGTCCTACTGCAACTAATGTTATGGCAGCAGATGGATATAATGGAAGGTCTGTTGAACTGAGAGTCAGATGCCTTAGGTTCCAGCCCTGGTTCTGCCACTTATTAGATGTGTGACCTTAAAAAAGTCTTTTAACCTCCATTGGCCTTGGATTCCTCACCTTTAAAATGAGAGTTTTGGAATCTGTGGCCTCTAAGGTCTCTTTTAATTCTAAATCTTTGATCTATGATCATCTATATTGGCAGCTAGGTGGTATAGTAGATAGAGTACAGAACTGGGAGTCAGGAAGACTTGAATTTGAATTCTACCTCCAACCCTGGCTGTGTGACTCTAGGTAAGTCATTTAACCTCTCCATGCCTCAGTTTCATCATCTGTAAAAATGGGGATAATACTAGAACCAACCTCAAAGGGATGTTGTGAGGACCAAATAAGTTAGCATATGTAAAGTACTTTGCCAACCTTACAGTGAAACATATGGAATGATGCTCGTTTCTCCCTGTTATAGACAAATTGCTAATTGTCTCTCACATACAACGCATGTAGGCTCATTGTGAGGGGCTCTATTTCTCCCTACTCCTGGGGTTTTGCTCATTTTCTCTCACTTTCTGGGTGGTCCCAAACATCTATCATGGACTATGCCAACAGCTGTCAACACCAATAAAAAAAAATTCCCACCACCTTCAGAGTGGCTTCATAGCCACAGCTGTTGCTATTCATGTTAATGAATAAAACAAGAGACAATTACAGGAGATTTCAGTCATCTTGACTCTAAAAGCTGATATTCTGTTTGCATGCCCATGAAAATGCATGAGCCTCAACTTGTCATGATCAGGTACATTGATAAACTGATCTTGAAGAGCCAATCTGCTTAAGATATCCTTTATCTTTTAAACAAAGCTTTACCTTCTGGCTTAGAGTCAATACTATGTATTGGTTCCAAGGCAGAAGAATGGTAGGCTCTGGGGGTTGAGTGACTCACCCAGGGTCACACAGCTGGGAAGTGTCTGAGGTCAAATTTGAACCCAGGTCCTCATGACTCCAGACCTGGCTCTCAATCCACTGAGCCACCCAGCTACCCCCATCCATGGGTTTCGATTCCAGTTCCAAAGTTCTTTCCACTGTACCATATGATCTCAATAAAATAATAATTATGATTCAGTGCTTATTACAGATCAAGCATTGTGCTAAATATACTGATACAAAAGCAGTCAACCTGAATTCATAATAATGGTATATAATATTAATAAGCAGGTTAATATCCATTGAGAATACATACATCCTAATTCAGGCAGGATAACAAAGTGGCTATTTTTCCAGCTTCTGTGCTCATTTTCCCTTTAGGGGACAGGATAGAAATTTGGGATTGAAATTTGGATTTGGAATGAGAAAACCAGAAACTGAATCTTGACTTTGTCACTTGCTACTTGTGTGACTTTGGGGAAGGCACTTGCCTCAGTCAGTGTTGGGTTCGTCTTGCATAAAATGAAAGAGGTTGATTAGATGACTTCTAAGGTCTCTTCTAGTATTAAATCTTACCAGTCCTTGCAGCTAGATAGGGCAGTGCCAAGCCTAGAATTGGGAAGACTCATTTTCCCAAGTCCAAATCCAATCTTAGGCACAATCTGTGTAACCCTGGTAAGTCATCTAATCCTGTTTGCCTCAGTTTCCTCATCTATATAATGAACTGAAGAAGAAAACGGCAAACCACTTCTGTATCTTTGCCAAGAAATTCCCAGATGGGATCTTGAGTTGAATATGGTTGGGCAACAAAAAATAATGTCAACCATTCAACGAACCTTTTTAAAATCCCTAATATGTGACAGCGGCAAGAGATACAAAGACAAAAAATGAAATGATCCCTTCTCTCAAGGTGCCTACCATCTTTTGGGATAAAGGTAGGCAGGTATATACACATATGAAAATATATACAAAATAAATAAGTTGGAGCACTAAATCAATAACGGTTATTTTTGAGTCCATGTGGTGCAGTGAGAAGAACTTCGGAACTACCAAACAACAGTTGGTAAAAACACTCTTTACTGTCAGTAGGTGTCTATTAAGTTAGATATGGTGAACCTCACATATGTCTCAACTCCTTCCATCATATCTTGTTGGGTTGCCATTTAAACTTAATTTTCTTGAACGGAATAGGAAAGAAGAGTGTCTTCTTTTTAGTTTCAAAAGGGTTTTATTTTTTTAATCAATTGGTTTATTTTTATATGCATTTATATAGTCTCTTTCCCATTCTTATTCCCAATTCAAAACGAAACAAAAAAACAAAACCTTCATAATAAACATGGGTAACCTAACGAAACAAATTCCTACATTGGTCGTGCCCAAAAATGTTATCTTCCCCTTTGCATTTTAAGTTCATCACTTCTTTGTTAAGATGAGAGCATTGTGTTTTATATTCAGTCCTTGAAACTCATGTTTTATTATTAGATTGATCAGAGTTCTAAAGCCTTTCAAAGTTGTTTTTCTCTACAATATTTTTATCATTTTATAAATTGTTCTTTTAATTCTATTCGTTTCACTTTGCATTAGTTCATAGAGATCTTCCCAGTTTTCTTTTAACCTCTCATTTCTTATGACACAGTACTATTCCATTACACCCAGACATCATAATTTGTTTAGCCATTTCTCTATAGGGAAACAATCCCTAATTTTCCAAGTACTGACTCTACAAGAAAGAATTGCTATAAATATTTGTGTATATGTAGATGATGGCCCTTTTTTTTATCTCCTTCAGTTATGTGCCAGAAATGGTATAAGCTGGATCAATCTAGCAACTTTTGGGTCATTGTTCCAAACTGCTTGTGGAGAAGGAAAAAAAGTTGAGGATTTTGGCTCTCATTTAAACCTGAGAAAAGGGGAAAATCTTAAAGAAATCAAAATTGCCAGGGAACGCAGAGTGATTAGACTTGAGAAATACCCACCCCACTGATAGAGGATATGAGTTCTCAGAGTCTGAGAAGAAACTAGATAGAAGCCTATTTACCTGATCTAGTTTATGCTAGGCCCTGTCTGAGAAGACTCTCTGATTTCTTTCATAAGTGGAAAGACAACTCCCTGTATGGACTCTATCCTTGCAATACCTCTCTTGAGAGAAACAGCAGCGACAAGTAATGTTTATTACTCATACAGCTCCCTGATAGTCAGGGAAAATTACACAGAAGCTATGTTTATGTCTGGGTGATATCTTTATCATTGGCGCTTTACTCCCTGAGGCTCCAGAAAGAGAGAGGAGAAGGGATGCAGAGGAATGCTGCAGCAATAACTCTGGAATTGGTTCTCTGAGAATGGTTCCGATATGTGCAGAAGAAATTGTTTTCTCTATGAGGTTATTAGAGCAGAGGACATAGCATATCTCATCTTGCTATTTCTCTCTCTCTTTAAGCCCTTAACTACACCCTCATCCCAACACTGTGAGGATGACCTAGCATCCTAATTCAATAAGAAGACTGAGGTCATTGGATCGGAGCTCACTCAAGTCCCCTCCTTCACTCCTCCACACTTTTCATTAGCATTTTCCATCACACATGCCTCAGAGGAAAAGTTATCTCTACACCCTGTGATGTATGAGGTGTTCAGGGAAGACTAACACCTCTGGTGTGAGGACTTGCTTCACCTATCAGTAAGTTAGGGGGATGGCTACCCCAATAGTGTGAAGACTTCTGTTGCAGAGGAGAACAATTTGGTCCAGTGGTCATAAAGTCAGCTGAAGCAGAAATTGTAGAGTGCCTAGAGCTTGGTCAGACGGGAAAAGGCAACCACTGCATTCCTGGCCACCACTATTCATCTTGACTTTTGTCATGACACTAGATTTTGATGACTGGAAGAGAGAATGAGATTGACAACTTTGTGCAATTCTGCCTCACTGAAGTCCAATTCATTCACAAGTCAAGACATCTTTCCATGATGGTCTTCTTTGAAAACGAAGGATGAACAACATTTCTGCTCTCCACAAATGCTAATGTTATGACCTGTGCTCTTGATCCCATCCTTTCCTGGCTCCTCCAGAACTTTACTCTGGCAGTCATCTCTCTCTCTCCCCTCCCCTCCCCTCCCTTTCCCTCCCCTCCCCTCTCCTCTCCTCCCCTCCCCTCCCCTCTCCTCTCC